>NC_057794.1:160189155-160413430 GCF_018294505.1 Triticum aestivum
GTTGAGCGACTTATGCATGCCTTCTATGAGTTTGAGGTAGAGGCGTATTCTCTTGACACACATATTTGCATCTCTACCTCACATCTACATGCTTGTTTCAATGATGTCCTTGATTTCGCTCAATTTATGTGCTTCATGCCATGTCACAATCCTTTGTTACACCATATGCTATGCATGATGACGACACTTGTTCGGTGAATCACCACTTGAATGCTTGGTTTTGCTCTAATGCCAACCACATTTGTTTTTCCAAGTGCTCGTTATCTTTGCTCCTTTTGAAGGAATTTCAAGAGGGTGTGACATTGGAGAGTGCCCATTTCAAGCTACGTGAGGACGAATGCTTGGTGATCATCAACTTATACATGGCAACATCATCTCTTTCCCATGGTGATATGGTTTACAATCCGAGGTCAGATCTTTCCCAAGGGGGAGGGGATGATGCGGAGCATACTATGGACATCACCATGTTCACCTTCATTGCACCTCAAGCCCCAAGTGGACCTAACGAACCTAAGGTGAACCCGCTCCTCTCCAAGATTTACATGAATATCCATAGGACTTGGTTGCTACCTCACCATGGATCATGTGCATCACTAGGTACGAGGACGACCGCCACCAAGCAGTTGGGGAGCATCCCGGAGGCCAAGGAGAAGGACCCCAAGGCCACAAGGAGGAAGAAGAAGTGCAACAAGATCAACTCTGCACCTCCCAGGCGACCCCGTGCCCACGGGCCTCGAAGACCCCATGCGCACGGACTACACAGGGAGCTGGCGCTGGAGCACCCCATGCGCACGGGCTTGTACCGTGCGCACAGGCCCAACTTACCCCGTGCGCATAGGCCCTACAGGATGGACGGTTATGATTGCTGTTTGGGCCTCCTCTTCATCCACCTCGTCCCTCACCTCCAACCACCTATATATTCCATACCTAGACCATTTGTTAGGGAGGAGGAAAGGATTGGATAGACATAGAGAGAGCTTTGCTCATCTTCCTCCTCGTGGAGATCTAGACCTCCTCTTGTAGAAGTTCCTCTTGGAGATCAAGGCCTCCTCTTGGAGAAGATCCTCTTGTGGATATCAAGGCCTCCTCTTGGAGAAGGATCCCCATCATAGGATAATCAAGACCTCATTCCTCATAGGATTGGGATGAACTAGTACCTTGTATCTTTCTTTTGTTGTTCTTGGATCATTGTGAACTCTTGTGTGTTCTTGGATCTAGCATATGTGTGATTGGATCTAGTCAATTTGAGTGTTTTCTATCTCTTGTGTTCATCTTGTTCTTGGGAATTCTCCTCCAATTCATGAAAGATCTCCACTTAGGGTTCCACCCTACAACATAGGACATTGGTCCATTTATCATTGAGCAGATCTTGGTCAGCTTGAAGCTGCTGCTGCTTCTTTTTTTAGGCTCCTTGCCGTGGCTATTAGCTGGCGCTTGAAGCGCTCCTGCTCAAGAGGTTCCGCAGGCACGATGAAATCCTCAGTGCCGAGGCTCACCTCATCCTCGGAGAGTGGAAGGTAATTATCGTCCTCCGAATCTTTGTGTGTGGCTTGTTTACCAGGGCTAGCCTGCTCATCTTCCAGTTCATCTTGTTCATTAGCTGTATCAACGGGGTCTTCATTGTCTTCGGCACCTTCTGGAGTGTTATCTTCCCCTGTGCCGGTGTTGCTATCTTTACTGCGGCATGACTTAGAGCGGCGCCGCTCATGCCGGCCCTTGGACTGTATTTCAGAAGGTTTATCCTCAGCTGGATCTTCCTTGTCCTCGCTGCTAATCTCCTTTGGTGCATCCACCATGTATACATCATACGAGGAAGTGCCTGTCCAGCGTCCGGTGAACGGTGGGTTTTGGGCCTCTTCTTCTCCGACATCGTCGTCCATACCGTCATAATCAAGTTTGTCGGTCAAATCCTCGACCATGGCTATGAAGTGGGTGGCGGGTGGGAAGCAAAATTCTCCACCGTCAGCCCCTAGTTCGAGCCGGATATAGTTCGGCTATGAGTCCTCCGCCAAGGACAGGTTTTTCAATGAGTTTAGAACATTGCCCAAAGGTGAGTGCTGGAAGATGTCGGCGGCGCTGAATTCGAAGATCGTCAAACTATCAAGCTCGGCGTTCGCGGGCTCACGTGATTCGGAACTTAGGACCGGAGACGAGTCTGGAGTTCCGCTGACAAAAACGTCGTGAGAGGTTAAGTCTATGTGCGTCTCCAACGCCATGGAATCTGTGGCCTCCATGGTGGGGTTGATCCTCCCGTCCTTGGATGGTGCAGCTTGCTCCGGATCTATAGCCAGAGCAGTTACAAGACCAATCTCCTTGATGCAGCCAGATGACAAATTTAGGTCATGATCATCGGGGTGACCAGGAGCGGCTGCCGCGGTATCGAATCCGGCGAAGACCAAGTCTCCACGGATGTCCGCAACGTAGTTCAAGCTCCCAAATCTGACCTCATGGCCAGGGGCGTAGCTTTGATCTGCTCTAGATGGCCAAACGAGTTGGCCTGCAGTAGGAAGCCGCCGAACACGAAGATCTATCCGGGGAGGGAAGTTTCTCCTTGGATAGCGTCATTATTGACGATCGAAGGGGCCATCAAACCTTTTGGCAACATCACGGTGGAACTCTCAATGAAGGCACCAATGTCGGTGTCAAAACTGGCGGATCTCGGGTAGGGGGTCCCGAACTGTGCGTCTAAGGTCGATGGAAACAGGAGACAAGGGACACGATGTTTACCCAGGTTCGGGCCCTCTCTATGGAGGTAATACCCTACGTCCTGCTTGATTGATATTGATGAATATGAGTACTACAAGAGTTGATCTACCTCGAGATTGTAATGGCTAAACCCTAGAGGTCTAGCTTGTATGGCTATGATAAAGAATCTCTCCTATCCAGACTAAGTCCTCTGGTTTATATAGACACCGGAAGGATCTAGGGTTACATAAGGTCGGTTACAAAGAAAGGAGTCTACATATTCGATGCCAAGCTTTCCTTCCACGCCAAGGAGAGTCCCATCCGGACACGGGTGCAGTCTTCGGTCTTCGTATCTTCCCAGCCCATCAGTCCGGCCCATGGCCAACAAGGCCGGACGCCGGAGGACCCCTCAGTCCAGGACTCCCTCAACCTTCCCAGTAGATTCCACCCACTGGGCGAGCTCCTTCTCCTCCGCGGCCGTCGCGGCCTCGTCCTCCATGCCGCCAGCGCTGCCGGCCTCCCTGGCGAGCTCCGCCTCCGCTGCCCTGGCGGCAATGTAGTCCAACTCCGTCTAGGTGGTGTCCTGGACGAGCAGCGGCTCGGCACGGACATACCCCTCCACCAAGGTGTCGAAGAACTCCTGCACCTTTTCCTCCTCCGGCTCGGCCCAATTCGGATTGAGGCTGTGCGCGTTGAAGTTCGGCATCATGGCAATGATGTCGGACTGGCGAGAATTGTTGCTCAGCGGGACTACCCCCACTGGCAACCCAAACAAGGGCCCCTTGGCGACCTTGCCGGCCTTCCCGGCCTTGTTGGACCTCTTGGCTTTACCGTCGTGGCTCACGTCAAGCTGAAAAATCCGCTGGCAGAAGTGAGCATGCGCCAACACCGTGAAGTTATTGTTCAGACTAGGGCGAAGCCGCATGATGTCGGCCACGTTGCTGAAAAGCCAAGCCGGCCTCCCCTTGTTGTGCATAGGAGTGATGCGGCGGCGGATGAAATCCCCCCCCCCGATCATCTCCAGGGTGAGCCCGGCAGCGGCAAGGTGGTGGATCCTGGTGGTGGAGACCGTGAGCTTCTTATCCTAGGCATCGATGTCGCTCCAGTCATCTCTGCGAACCGGCGGAACCTGGCGAACCTAGCAGAACTCCTGTGGGTCCTCCTCCTCAATCCAACACCACCGGCTCCGCCACTCCTCCCACCTCCCCTTACGGGCGCCCTCTGGATACGTCCCCCTCTCCAGGGCCCTTGGGATCCAAGTGATGCAACCAGAGGTGGCGCCTCCCCTCTGGATCCGAGGGTAAAAGTAGTGGCGGAAGAGCGCCGTGCTGGGGAGCACTCCGGCAAAACCCTCACAGAGATGGGCGAAAAGAGCCATGCACGCCACGACATTTGGAGTAAAATCTAGAAGGTGAAAGCCATAGGTGTGCATGATGTAGCTGAAGAAATCGGAGAAAGGGGGGCAGAGGCCGCAAGAAAAGTAGTCGACGAAGAATGGGTACCGATTTGGGGCGGCCTTAGCGCAATACGCAGGGATGACATGCGTGGCCGGGTGCCCCATCTTCTCTCCCTCCGTCTTGACCCCCCCACAGCAGCTTGAAGTTGTCCCGGAGGTGGACCGCGTCGACCGTTGAGGGAAAATAGGTGAGCTGCGTCCGCCGCGCTGCCGACTCATTCTCCGGCGACTCTGTCCCTCCGACGTCCTCGGCCGCTCCCTTGCCCTTGCCAATTTTGGGTGCAATGGCGGCTTCGAAAGGTGGAGGGGGAAGGCCAGCGAAAACGCAGTGGCGGCGAGAAAGAGCGGGGGCTTGAGAAGGAAGACAGAAGGCACGGCGGTTCCGAGATCGGAGAAGACACAAGGGTAAATGAGCAGCGCGCCCGCCGTCGTTCCTTTTTACGGGGAAGGCGCAGGCCGCCTCTTTACCACGATGTGACGCATGCGTGCGGAAACCGCCCCACGCACGACCCCCATGTCACGCATGACCCTCCATGTCGCGCATTCAACGCGGGTCGTGGGGAAGTGCAGTGGATGGGAATTACTGCGGTAAAAATCCGCCGCACCTGCCCGTGCACCGTTTTGGGCCTACCCCAACAACGTGTCGCGCTTATGTGTGGCCCAGGCCCGGGGGCTCCTGTCGGTGTACAAAAGTAGGGGCTCTCCTTTTGCACCCCTTAACATGTGCATGGGCAGTCAGAGCCGTGCCCACGACCACGCTAAGCATGGCAGAGGAGGGAAACCGAAGCGTAAGATGACCAAAGAAATGCCAAGACCGAAGGCGCAAAGAAAGCAAGAGGGCGAGGTGGACTCCCCCAGCAAGACCCTTGCCGGAGTGGCTTCCGTAGCCTCGGCAAGATCCTTACCGGGGCAACTTGCTTGACGCCAGCAGAGAGTGCCATCCTTGAGCCCAAGGGATTCCAACACCATGTTGGAACCAAGGCTCGGGGGTACCTCCATGGCGGCATGCAGATCTTTGTAGAGATCTTAGATACGCAAGATCAGATGAGGTCCAGAAAATGATGAACCCCGGCAAGGTCCTTGCCGGGGACGACCACGGTGCCGCAGCGAGACCCTTGCCGAGCCCTCGGCAAGGCCCTTGCCGAGGACGCATGCAGGGCCGTAGCCAGGCCCGCATCTGCCAAAGGTTCCACCGCCGCTCCCATACAGCTGCCAGCTCGACCAGCTGAGCAGACATGTGCATGGCAGCGCGTGGCCTCTACACTGACTCAGCAAGCACATGCGTGGTGGCATGCAGATCTTCGTGAAGGCTCCACCACCGCGCCAGCGCAGCAGCCAGCCAACGTGGCGCCACGACACCTTGTTAGCTCGGATGCGTGTCGGAGCCAGGCATGGCGGCGACAACTGGGATGTGTTTCCTTGCCGTCCCCGATAAAGTGAGAGGGGCACCTCGGCATCCCATTAAATGCGTTTGTACGACGGGGCCAGAGGATATACTCACCTATTGTAGACCTTTCCACCTCCCGTGTGCCATTGTGGAAACCCGTTTTCACCTATAAAAGGTGGCCCGGGGCGTCCAGGAGAGGGATTCGGATCTTTTGGGCAAAGTAGCACCCCGTAGCTAGCTCAAGAACACAAAAACACTCAAATACATCCACCAAAGCAGGACTATGGTATTGCACATCTTTGCGGCCCGAACCTGGGTAAACGATCCATGTCCTTCCTGGAAGACCCGCTCTTTCCACAACCCCGCGCCTGCCAACCGTAGAAGGGATCCCAATGATCCCATAGGTCTCGCTTTCCCCCGACAAGAGGCATGCAAAGTCCTATCATTTTTCTTTTTCTTTTTCTTTCTAGAAGTACTAGGTGCACTAGTGTTAGCTCTTTGTGAATCTTGTTCAATTATTTTAGGGTGTCCCTTAGGATAAAGTGTATCCTGAGTCATTTTAGCTCCTCTAGTTGCAACTCTAACAATAAAGTCATCCATATAATTATTCATTTCATCAAGCAATTCTCTTTGAGATTTACCAACTTGATCTAATTGAGTTTGAAACATAGAAGCATGTTTTCCAACACCTCTAACATCATTTGATATTCTAAATAACAAGTCACTTAAGCGAGCAATCATATCAGAATTATATTTCAATTGTTTCATAACATTTGCATTGAAGCGATCTTGTTTTCTAATGTAGTTTTCAAACTCATAAAGGCATTGGCTAGGATGCATATTGTAAGGATTATCATTATCATTGAACTTCACAAGAGAATTTACCTCTACCACCTTAGGCATTGGTGGTGTATTAAGCCCATGTATTTCTTCAATAGGAGTTAAATTTTTAACATCCTCGTCTTTAATACCTTTTTTCCTTCATAGATTTCTTTGCATCTTGCATATCTTCGGGACTGAGATATAATATACCCCTCTTCTTCAGAGTGTGTTTAGGCGGTGATTCAGGAATAGTCTAATCATCATAATTTTTCAATGTTATTCAATAATTCTTCAGCTTGCCCAACCGTTCGTTCCATGAAAACACAACCAGCACAACTATCTAGGAAGTCCCTAGAAGCATCGGTTAGTCCATTATAGAAGATATCAAGTATTTCATTTTTCTTAAAAGGATGATCAGGTAAAGCATTAAGTAACAGGCAAAGCCTCCCCCAAGCTTGTGGGAGACTCTCTTCTTTAGTTTGCACAAAGTTAAATATTTCTTGTAAGGCAGCTTGTTTCATATGAGCAGGAAAATATTTTTCAGAGAAGTAATAAATCATATCCTGGGGACTACGCACACAACCATGAGCAAGAGTATTGTACCAAGATTTAGCATCACCCTTTAATGAGAAAGGAAATAATTTGAGAATAAAGTAATAGCGAGTTTTCTCATCATGAGTAAAAAGGGTGGCTATGTCATTCAACTTAGTAAGATGTGCCACAACATTTCATAACCATGGAAAGGATCAGATTCAACTAGAGTAACTAACTTTGGGTCGACACAGAATTCATAATCCTTATCATCAATAAAGATAGGTGAAGTAGCAAACTTAGGATCACATTTCATTCTAGCATTCAGAGATTTTTCTTTAAACTTGTGTAATAATTTCTCTAGATCATCTCTATCATTGCAAGCAAGAATATTTCTAGTTGCTTCTTCACTCATAACATAACCTTCTGGTACCTTGGGCAATTCATATCTAGGAGGCTAGTTCTAGAAGGTGTTTCAAGATATTAAGTTTCAAGCTCATCATCAGATTCAACATCATGTTGTATAACTCTAGCAATTTGTGTATCAAGGAATTCACCAAGTGGCACATCATCATTATCAAGCAAGGTACTAGCATCATCATAAAAATCATTCATAGTAGAAGTAGCATCATCTATAACTTACAACATATCAGAATTAATAGCATGTGGTGGTGTTGCAAGTTTACTTATAATAGAAGGTGAATCCAAAGCAGAACTGGATGGCAGTTCATTACCTCCCCTCATTTTTGAGGGAAATATCTTAGTCTTGGCATCCTTCAGATTCTTCATAGTGATAATATGATAATAATACCAAGTGACTCAACAAATATAGCTATGCTCCCCAGCAACAGTGCCAGAAAAATGTCTTGATAACCCACAAGTATCAGGGGATCACAATAGTTTTCGAGGGTAGAGTATTCAACCCAAATTTATAGATTCGATACAATGGGAGCCAAAGAATATTTGAAGGTATTAGAAGGTGAGTTGTCAATTCAACCACACCTGGAGATTAATTAAATGCAGCAAAGTGATCAGTAGCAAAGTATTTTTGATAGTTTTGATAGTAGTAGCAACAGCAATAGTAACAGTAATAGTGATAGCGGTAATTTTGTAGCAAGTGTAACAGTTATGATAACAGTAGTAACTTAGCAGAAACAATATGGAAAAGTTCGTAGTCATTGGATCGGTGACTTGTTGGATGATATTCATCATGAGACCGTTATAAACTAGTGCGATAAAGCACTAGCTCCAGTTTATTGATATAATGTACGCATGTATTCCATAAATAGTCATACGTGCTTTATTAAAAGAACTTGCATGACATCTTTTGCCCTACCCTCCCATGGTAGCGCGGTCCATATTGGAAACTAAGGGATATTAAGGCCTCATTTTAATAGAGAACCGGAACAAAGCATTAACACATAGTGAATACGTGAACTCCTCAAACTATGGTCATCACCGGTACTGGGCCCGGTTCATGTCACTCTGGGGTTGCCAGATCATAACACGTAGTAGGTGACTATAACTTGCAAGATTGGATCTAGAACATGGATATAATGATAAATTCAAAAATGGTTCAGATCTGAAATCATGGCACCCGGGCCCAATGTGACAAGTGTCACACGCACGATGCGGCTATATCTCCCACGTGTCAGGGCACGACTTACAGGCATAGCCGCATGGTAGGTTTGTCGCAAGAGGGGTAATCTTCACAGAATCCCATGTACTGAATAAGAAAGGGATAAAGAGTTGGCTTACAATCGCCACTTCGCACAAATACAAGTTAAACATACATCATCCAGAGTACAATCAAGGTCCGACTACGGAACCAAAATAAAAGAAGACAACCCCAAATGCTAGATCCCCGAACGTCCCAACTAGGCTCCACTAATGATCAACAGGAAATGAAACATCGTAACGATCAAAGATCTTCTTCGAGCTCCCACTTGAACTAGGTTGCATCACCTACACTGCTATCATCGGCACCTGCAACTGTTTGGAAGTATCTGTGAGTCACGAGGACTCAACAATCTCACACCTGCGAGATCAAGACTATTTAAGCTTATTGGTAGGATAGGGTAATGAGGTGGAGCTGCAGCAAGCACTAAGCATATATGGTTCCTAACATACACAAATGAGAGCGAGAAGAGAAGTAACGCAATGGTCGTGAAGCTAGAAGTGATCAAGAAGTGATCCTGAAACTACTTACGCACAAACATAACTCCAAAACCGTGTTCACTTCGCGGACTTCACCGAAAAGAGACCATCACGGCTGCACACACGGTTAATGCATCTTAATTAAGTCAAGTGTCAAGTTCTCTACAACTGGATATTAACAAATTCCCATCTGCCACATAACCACGGGCACGGCTCTCGAAAGATTATACCCTGCAGGGGTGTCCCAAGTTATCCCATCACAAGCTCTCACGGTCAACGAAGGATATTCCTTCTCCCAGAAAGACCCGATCAGTCTCAGAATCCCGATTACAAGACATTTCGACAATCGTAAAACAAGACCAGCAAAGCCGCTCGATATGCCGACAAATCCCAATAGGAGTCGCATGTATCTCGTTCTTAGGGCACACCGGATTGGCCAGACATCGCGTTGGCATAAACCCTGGTTGCCCAGGGGGCGCCGCACATTGCCCAGTTTGGACCAACACTCGGAGGAGCACTGGCCCAGGGGTTTAATATAAGATGACCCTTGACTCTGCAGAACCCAAGGGAAAAAGGCTTAGGTGGCAAATGTTAAAACCAAGGTTGGGCCTTGCTGGAGGAGTTTTACTCAAAGCAAACTATCAAGGGGTTCCCATAACACCCACCTACATAAGGAACACAAAATCAAGGAACATAACACCGGTATGACGGAAACAAGGACAGCAAGAGTGGAACAAAACACCAGGCATAAGGCCGAGCCTTCCACCCTTTACCAAGTATATAGATGCATTAAAGTAAATAAGATATAATAATGATATCCCAACAATATCCATGTTCCAGCATGGAACAAGCTTCATCTTTACCTGCAACTAGCAACGCTATAAGAGGGGCTGAGCAAAAGCGGTAACATAGCCAAACAACAGTTTGCTTGGAATGGTGGGTTAGGGCTTGGCAAGGCAATATGGGAGGCATGATATAACAAGTGGCAGGTATCGCGACATAGCAATAGGCAAACAACTAGCAAGCAAAGATAGAAGTGATTTCAAGGGTATCGTCATCTTGCCTGGGATCCCGCAAGGTAGAAGAACGAGTCCAAGAAGAAGACAAATAGACATAGTTGAACGGATCCTCACTACTCCGGAACGAAACCGAAGCTAACGCGAGAAGCAACCCGGAAAGGAGCAAGCAACATAGTAAACAACCATCACATAAACATGCAATGATGCACAACCAAGTATGATCCATGTCCGGTTTAAATATGCATGGCACGGCAAAGTGCACAAACAAAAGTACAAGTTAAGTGGAGCTCAATATGCAACATGTTGCATATAGACGAAACACCACATTGATTTATTTAGTTCTCTCCTGTTTATGTACCCAACAATATTAAATGTTGTTAAACATGGCAAGAGGTGAGGTAAAAGTAAACTACACAATATAAACAATTTAAATGGGGCCGGAAACATCAAACAACAATTCCAGTAAATCCCCATATGCATTTAGCAATTTAATGCAAACAACAATTTTAAACATTTTAAATATTGTTATCATGATGCGGATGACAAGTGCAAGTTTTATGCAATTATCTGAAAATGTTGATAAGAGCATGTTATGAACCATTTGTCATCATGGCGAAAACGAAAGGGGTGCCACGGCAATGACAATGGAAATGATGCCACGGCAACATTCCGATGATCCAACAACTCATCGAGATGTCGGTGCAAAAGAAGGTGGATGTGCGAAACATGCAAGAGTGGTGGGGAGTGATCCCGAAAACCGGGTGTCCCATGACGGTGGCAAGGAAACGAGGAACATGCAAGGATCAATTCGGGCATGGAGCAAACACATGCATCTCATACAACACATCACTAGCATTCGTTCTAGGACGGTCGTTCTCGCCGGTTATACCTTCGAAGCATGCATTTGAAAGCGGATCGGTTCGTAGAGGAAGTAGTCATTCACGGCTCGTCGAGGGAAGTAGTGGTTCCTGTCCGTAGATGTTCGGGGTCACGACACGGAACTTGACGTCCATGAGGTCTTCAGTGATGGCCGTGGTACATGTTCTGTAGACGTTCAGGCGGCGGTTGTGGTACACGTTTGAAGGAGAAGTAGAGGTTCTCGTTTCGTAGTCGTTCGGGGTCGCCGATAGTTGTACACAGTCATTGTTGGATTGACGGATCCGAAGTTGATGGTAGTCGTACACATTCGAAGAGGGACTTGGTGTTTTGGTATGTAGTCGTTCGAGTGTCCGTGTGGTCTTGCCGGTGGGGTACTTGCCGCTTGCGGTCCAAATCTGAGGTCTTAGCCGCGTAGCCGAATTTGACAAAAAACAGGTCTTGCTGAGGACTTGCCGCATTCATCAGGACTTGGTGGGACTTGACTCGGGCAGGGGCAACGCTGGAGATGACGAACTACTATGAGCAGTGGAAGTCAACGCGGGGCTGCAGCATGGACAAGACAGCGGCATGGATGGGCAGAAGGCGCTCAGGGTCGAGCTCCTCTCCAACCAGAGCATGGCTGCGGCGCGGGGCAGAGGTGGAGGCCCCGGCGAGGTCGATGGCTTAGGCCTCCATGGGGCAGCGAAGGACAAAGTGGCCGGGTCAGCTTTGGCATGAAGCAGGGGAGGTGTGGCAAGGGGAACCGCGTGGTGGCGGTTTGGCAGCGGGTAGCGGCTCCGATGACTGGCGAACTTGGAGCTCCAAACGAAGCAGAGAAGCGGTGGCACAGGCGCGGTGCCATGGCAAGGCAACGGTGCAGAAGATGGCGCGACGGGCGACGGACGTCGCCGGAGGCGGGGAGGCAGCGACGAGGTCTTGCGGGCATGGAGGAACAAGGAGAGCCTCGAGCAAGGTGGAGGGTGATTGATGGATGGGATGAGGGAGACAAGGCAAGGTGGTGGAGGTCGCTAACAGAGGGATCAGGAGGGAGAGATCGAGAGAAGTGGTTTGAGGGGGAGATGGCGGCGCTGCGGGAGGGAAAGGGGAGATGGCGGCGCTGCGGGAGGGAAAAGGTGAGATCGAGAGGAGGGTAGGGTTAGGTCGGGGCGGGGCTGGGCCTAGGGATGGCCTAGATGCAAATGGGCTAGCCTGGTACTGGCCCATTTCGGTGGACTGGAAAAGGCCGCGAGGCCTGCTCGGCTGACCAAAAGAAAAAAAAGAAGGGGGTTTTCTTTTCCATAAATCAGAAAAGAAAGAGGAGGCAAGGGATTTATATGGAGGACCAAACAACCTAAATTGCCGGAGATGGCATGCGAGTACTTTGACATATTACCAAAGCTCCACAACTAGGTTGTGGTAAAGGGAGAAAGATCAAGGATTTAAATATTTGGGAACAGAAGGGATTTAAAATGCGAGTTTGTTTTGGGTTGATTCCAAATAAATGGTATACTTTGTTATAGCTCCCTAGATATTGGGAGGATAAGTTATAAAGAGAATTCACCATGTGCATTCCCTTGATTTAAAAGGATTAGAGATCCACGCGATTTATTTATTAGAGATGTAGACAAAAATAAAGAGATGAAGCCTGATGACATGATGCAATGCAAACGATGCTATATGAAATGCAGCAAGCAAATAAAACACAGCTGACACGGAAAACATGGAGGGCATCTAGACCGTCGGTCTTAGGGCGCCACAACACTCCACCACTACAAGAGGATCTCGTCCCAAGATCTAGGGATGGCACCGGAGAGAAACGGAAGAGGAATAGAAGAGGTAAAACTAAGTTGCTTCTTTGACAAATGAGTGAAACCAAAGAACCCTGCGAGGTTGAACAAATTCAAAGAAGGAATACGAACAAAGTTGGAAACACTCCATTAGAAAAGAGGAACAAGGAACATTACTAGAACCTTGTAGGTTGAAAGAAATAAGAAAAGGGTTGCAATGGACAAAAAGTACATTCAAGCACTTCGGTTGAAATGAGATGTACAAGGAACGTTAAAGATCAATTATGACAACACTCCGGCTGGAATGGAAGGCAAAGAGTATGAACTTGGAAAAACAAAAGCACTTGGATGAGACTCCGGTTAGAAGAGGAATGATAGACACAACACCCCGGTTAAAACAAGATAGGGAAGGAATAAGATTGATATAATTTGGACAGCACTCCGACTGTAAATGGAAGGAATTGAACATGAACTAGACAAGATGAGCGGATACTTGAAAAGAGGACACGACACTCACGGATAAGCATGAAAAGAACATGGTCCTCACAATCCGAGATGATGAGTGAAGAGAGCAACATCACATTGCCCCCGGAAGAAAGAATAGAAGATAGCTCATTGTAATAAAAGAATGTAGAAGAAAATGCCAACTTCTGCCACAAATGAGCTTAAAAAGCATCCTTGCAAAGAAGGATTGCACGGGGTTGTTGGAAAATCAACAACGAAAAGAATAAGCTTGTAGTGGGCTTATGGAAACATCTCAACACTATGAGGTGACAAACGGCCACTAACGGAAACCATACATTGGATTGATATCAGCAAGGAGACGAGAACCTTGTTTCACCGGGAGGATAAATGAAGAACTTGGGTCATTTATAAGCACCATAAATAGCAACAATCCTTAGGGAATGCTTAAGGTGAAATATGACACAAGATTACTCCAACGAAGAGATTAATGGATTTAAAATACCACATACTTGATAACTTGTGAATCATGAAACACGAAGGGAAATTATCAAGAATGACATGACACCACCTCAAAAGATGAGATATGAAAGAATTGCACTTCGAAATGCAAGATGAAGAATACTTGAAATATAGCTTGGCGGATCATTGCTTTGGGAGAAATCTTGACGAACAATTGAAGAATGAAAGGAATCCTTGACGAACCACCATGTAGAACCTCCATGAAGAACTCCGGTAATAAAAGGATGATAGAAAGAAAGAGAAGTTGAAAACACAAGGTGAAGCCTTGCGATGATTTAGATGGAGCTTCGCGACGAGATAATGCGGAAAAACTTGGAACTCCGGAAAAGAAAGATGAACAAAAGAAATCAAGAATTTTGATGAACCTCCGGAATAAGGAATTAATCACTTGGATCAAACAAGAATAAGAATTACATTATGCTTATCCTTCATCAATTAAATTGATGACAAGCAACAGATTTGGCATACTACTTACTCTCGTAGAAAGGATTAAGAGAGATATCGCACAATCTTAAGAAAAGACTTCAACGACCCACCGGTAAGATCGAAAAGAACAAATGATAACATATGAAGAGGAACCTTGAACAATCCATAGTAAGAATTGAAAATGAATGAAGAAAAGATAAAGAAACACCAGGAAGAATTAGAAAATGAACGAAGATACTTGAGAGAATTTAGATACATGAGAATGAATAGATCACGAGCTTGAACTACGCATCTCTCCGAGAACAGATAAGATTTGGAGGAAAAACTCTTCTTCGGTCTTCAAATGTTGAGAATGACGATGAGAAACACCACCATGAATTGTTGAGATAGTCTGGGAGAATGAAAAGCAGAGGTTGAGCCAACAATGAAAAGAGTTTGAAAGATCTTGGAGAAACCATCTGACTGATAATAATTCATTCTTACGTCAAACTTTGAAAAAATTGAGAATAGCTCCGGTAAAATTAGAAGAGTCAGGTAAGATCCTGGAAAAAGACTTGTGGGTTAGGGCCCACTCAAAAGAAACACCGTTGAACGATTGCTTGAAAAGAGAGATTGCACCGGTTTAATTAAATGGCTTGAATGAGATAACAACCTCGAAATAGGTTGAATGGATCTTGAATGAAAAGACGAACCTTCTGAGATATCTTCCGCATTCCCGAACAAATGAATAGCGAGAGGTGAAAGATTAAGAGGTGAAACGGCATGGGAAAGCATTTGAAACAATGAAAGGAATATGATCAACAACGAAAACTTGAATTGAATCCATAGGAGAAGAAAGAGAACGAAGAATGATGAACTTAAGCTCCGTTGGTATCTTCCTGAGGATCATCGGATAAGAAGATAGAAGAAAAGAATGACGAGACTTCACATCAATAAGATGGTTACTTGGTTAAGAAATCGAAGTCCTTGAAGGAAAAAGGGTGGGAGGGTGGGAAGAACAAAGACAACTTGGGACGGATGAAATAAACAACGTTGGGAAAACTGAGAGGTGATCTTGCGAATGTTGAAATGATCGGATTCGCTTGAAGAGAAACACGCCGGTTGAAAAAGAATTGGCATGACCATCTCGATGATCGAAAAGGATTAGCACTCCCATAGAAATAAATATGAGAACACCACTTAGCGAAGGAATGGAATCAACACTTGACATTGAAGCAACTCGAATATCACAACTCAAAACAAAAACAAAGGATTGGCTTGCAAAATAAGCCGGAAACAAACATATGATAGATCCCATATCGTATCATGTGTCTATTGGAAGATATCCTACGAGATACTTGAATTCCCACTTATAAACTCCCGAAACTTTCTGGTTATGCAATAAGGTGTTGGGGATACAGCGGAAGCACAATATCCCACCCAAACTAACAATTCCTACATCAAGTTGTATCCATCCTTCAACACATAACCAAGAAACCTTCGGAAATCGTGTACCTCAACCTTCGAAAAGCATCTATTATATGAGTTATGGCAATACACCCGAACTCCCACCCTAGTACATGGTGGCGTCGAGGTTATCTCACCAACAACTGCATAAAAGAGATTTTCGATGTCGGCGAACTCAGATTTTCTAGAACTGCAACGATAAAATTGTGATGGCAACACCTCGGAGCTCAACTCCTCAGGACACTGCCACAACCCCTAAATGTCAGGAGGCACCAAGAACAATGCTCTCGTCAAAAAACCATCAGAATGATTTCAAGACACCCGCGTGATCCTAAATATTTTTTAGTGAAATTTGAGGAGAGAAGAGTCAAAACTTCTACGTCAGGTGGCCTCACCAGAGCGATGAAGGAACTGAGGAGTAAAAAGGATCCTACTGTCCGATATATATTTCCTAAGACTCAAAACATTTTGTTCTAGACTCAACAACGTCAGTGATTCGATCAAGCAGGGGGGCTCCTAAGTCGGGGAATGGCTCTGATACCAACTTGTCACACCCACGATGCGGCTATATCTGCCACGTGTCAGGGCACGACTTAGAGGCATAGCTGCATGGTAGGTTTGTCGCAAGAGGGGTAATCTTAACACAATCCCATGTACTGAATAAGAAAGGGATAAAGAGTTGGCTTGCAATCGCCACATCCAGAGTATAATCAAGGTCGGACTACGAAACCAAAATAAAAGAAGACAACCCCAAATGCGAGATCCCCGATCGTCCCAACTAGGCTCCACTACTGATCAACAGGAAACAAAACATCGTAACAATCAAAGATCTTCTTCGAGCTCCCACTTGAACTCGGTTGCATCACCTGCACTGGTATCATCGGCACCTGCAACTGTTTGGAAGTATCTGTGAGTCACGAGGACTCAGCAATCTCACACTTGTGAGATCAAGACTATTTAAGCTTATGGGTAGGATAGGGTAATGTGGTGGAGCTGCAACAAGCACTAAGCATATATGGTGGCTAACATACGCAAATGAGAGCAAGAAGAGAAGCAACGCAACAGTCGTGAAGCTAGAAGTGATCAAGAAGTGATCCTAAAACTACTTACGCACAAACATAACTCCAAAACCGTGTTCACTTCCCGGACTTCGCCGAAAAGAGACCATCACGGCTACACACACAGTTGATGAATTTTAAATAAGTCAAGTGTCAAGTTCACTACAACCGGATATTAACAAATTCCCATCTGCCACATAACCGTGGGCACGGCTGTCAAAAGTTTATACCCTGCAGGGTGTCCCAACTTAGCCCATCACAAGCTCTCATGGTCAACGAAGGAGATTGCTTCTCCCGGAAAGACCCGATCAGTCTCGGAATCCTGGTTACAAGACATTTCGACAATGGTAAAACAAGACCAGCAAAGCCACCCGATGTGCCGACAAATCCTGATAGGAGTCACATGTATCTCGTTCTTAGGGCACACCGGATGGGCCAGACGTCGGGTTGGCATAAACCCTGGTTACCCAGGGGGCGCCACACATCACCCAGATTGGACCAACACTCGGAGGAGCACTGGCCCGGGGGTTTAAAATAAAGATGACCCTTGAGTCTGCAGAACCCAAGGGAAAAAGGCTTAGGTGGCAAATGTTAAAACCAAGGTTGGGCCTTGCTGGAGGAGTTTCATTCAAAGCAAACTTTCAAGGGGTTACCATAACACCCAACTGCGTAAGGAACGCAAAATCAAGGAACATAACACCGGTACGACGGAAGCTAGGGCGGCAAGAGTGGAACAAAACACCAGGCATAAGGCCGAGCCTTCCCCTTTACCAAGTATATAGATGCATTAAAGTAAATAAGATATACTAATGATATCCCAGCAATATCCATGTTCCAACATGGAACAAGCTTCATCTTCATCTGCAACTAGCAACGCTATAAGTGGGGCTGAGCAAAAGCGGTAACATAGCCAAACAATGGTTTGCTAGGAAAGGTGAGTTAGGGCTTGGCATGGCAATACGGTAGGCATGATATAACAATTGGTAGGTAACGCAACATAGCAATAGAGCGAACAACTAGCACTAGTAGAAAGCCGTGCTTTATTACCGGTTTGTCAGGGCCTTTAGTGTCGGTTCTGCAACCGGCACTAAAGGGTGGATACTAAAGCCCGCCCTTTAGTACTGGTTAGGCACGAACCGCCACTAACGGCCCACCACGTGGCGTGAGCTCACACCGTGGTATGGGGGACCTTTAGTACCGGTTGGTGTTACCAACCGGTACTAAAGGTATTTTTAATTATTTTTTGAAAATTTTGGAAAAAATGATTTTTTTATTTTCAATTTTTTGAATTATTTGATTATTTAGTCTCTAACCATCCCTCTTAACTGCTCAAGTTTGGATCACTCATTCCGAATTGTCTAACTTCTCGACCGTTCACCCATCCTCTCACTCCCATAGCCTGAGCACGCTTAACTTCAAAGTTCTATTCCCCCTACTTTCCATGTCTGCACTTGTTGTTTTCCTGACAAATGTAAGCTGTCAATCCTCTTAACCCTCAGCAGTTTAGCTTGGCAATTAGGTCACACGTTTCACCGTTTGAGTTTGAAACTATTATTCTAAAAAACAGTAATTATTTAGTATCACTAATATTTCTTGAATAAGTTTGACCATAGTTTGACCAGATTTGACCAAAATTCAAAAAATTGAAATAATTATTTAGTAACATTAATATTCTTGAACAATTATTTAGTAACATTAATACTTCTTGAATAATTATGTAGTAACATTAATACTTCTTGAATAAGTAGTTTGACCATAGTTTGACCAGATTTAACCAAAATTTTAAAAAATTGAAATTTGAGCATATCTTTTTTTCCTGTTGAAATTTTAGCATATCTTTTTTTTCATTTGGAATTTGAGGATTCAAAATCGGATGCGGATTTTCGTGCTGAATTTTTGGATATATTATACGTTTTTTTCCGACATCGTATGCAAAAGTTATAGCCATTTTACTTTTTCATAACACTTTTTGCAAATCATGTCTAAATTTAAGTTTTTTAATTTTCCTAACTAGTAGATGTAGTAATATAACTACATCTCGAAGAATTTTATTTTTTGAATTTTTTATCATTTCCTTTTGTTTTTTTTCAAAACTGAAATGGCGATACACCCGGGGGGTAGAGTTCGGAAATTGCCCTATAGTCCCGGTTTGTGTCTCCAACCGGGGCTATAGGTCATACCCCTTTAGTCCTGGTTCGTGGCACGAACTGGTACTAAAGGTTAACCCTTTAATACCGGTTTCTGCCACAAACCGGTACTAAAGGTGATCGTGGGGCCCCAGCCTGACGCCAGCCTGCCACCCCCGTTTAGTACCGGTTCGTGGCATGAACCGGTACTAAAGGTTCAACACGAACTGGCATTAATGCATAGCCATTCGAACCAGCACTGACGGTACCATTAGTACTGGGCCAAAATCGAACCGGGTCAAATGTGTCTCACATTAGGTCCTTTTTCTACTAGTGTAGCAAGCAAAGATAGAAGTGATTTCGAGATATGGTCTCTTGCCTGAGATCCCGCAAGGAAGAAGAACGAGTCCACGAAGAAAAAAAACGGACATAGTCGAACGGATCCTCACAATTCCGGAACGAAACCAAAGCTAATGAGAGAAGCAACCCGGAAAGGAGGAAGCAACATAGTAAACAACCATCACATAAACATGGCATGATGCACAACCAAGTATGATGCATGTCCGGTTTAAATATGCTTGGCATGGCAAAGTGCACAAACAAAACTAAAATTTAAGTGGTGCTCAATATGCAACAGATTGCATATTGATGAAACACCACACTCATTTGTTTAGTTCTCTCCCATTTATGTACCCAACAATATTAAATGTTGTTAAACATGGCGAGAGGTTAGGCAAAAGTAAACTACACAATCTAAACAATTTAAATGGGGCCGGAAACATCAAACAACAATTCCGGTAAATCCCCACATGCATTTAGCAATTTAATGCAAACAAAAAATTTAAACATTTTAAATGTTGTTATCATGATGCGGAAGACATGTGCAAGTTTTATGAAATTATATGAAAATGTTGATAAGAGCATGTTATGAAGCATTTGTCATCGTGGCGGAAACGAAAGGGGTGCCACAGCAACGACAACAGAAATGATGCCATGGCAACATTCCGATGATCCGACAACTCATCGAGATGTCGGTGCAAAAATAGGTGGATGTGCGAAACATGCAAGAGTGACGGGGAGTGATCCCGAATACCGGGTGTCCCATGATAGTGGCAAGAAAACGACAAACATGCAAGGATCAATTCGGGCATGGAGCAAACACATGCATCTCATACAACACATCACAAGCATTCGTTCTTGGACGGTCGTTCTCGGTGGTTATACCTTTGAAGCGTGCGTTTCGAAGCGGAACGGTTCATAGAGGAAGTAGTCGTTCACGGGTCATCGAGGGAAGTAGTGGTTCATGTCCGTAGATCTTCGGGGTCACGACATGGAACTTAACATCCACGCGGTCTTCAGCGATGGTCGTGGTACATGTTCTGTAGTTTCGGGCGGCGGTAGTGGTACATGTTTTGAATGGGAAGTACAGGTTCACGTTTCATAGTCGTTCGGGGTCGCCGATAGTTGTACACAGTCATTGTTGGACTTGACGGATCCGAAGTCGACGGTAGTCGTACACGTTCGAAGAGGGACTTGATGTTTCAGTATGTAGTTGTTCGAGCATCCGTGTGGTCTTGCCCGTGGGGTACTTGCCGCTTGCGGTCCAAACTGAGGACTTGGCGCATTCATCAGGACTTGGTGGCACTTGACTCGGGCAGGGGCAGCGCTAGAGATGACGAGCTGCTGTGAGCAGTGGAAGTCAACGCGGGGCTGCAGCATGGATAAGACGGCGGCATGGATGGGCCGAAGGCGCTCGGGGTCGAGCTCCTCTCCAACCAGAGCATGGCTGTGGCGCGGGGCAGAGGTGGAGGCACGACGAGGTCGATGGCTTAGGCCTCCATGGGGCGGTGAACGTCAAAGTGGTCGGCGTCAGCCTTGGCATGAAGCAGGGGAGGTGCGGCAAGGGGAACCGCATGATGGCGGGGCGACAGCCGGCAGCTGCTCCGATGGCTAGCGAACTTGGATCTCCAAATGAGGCAGAGAAGCGGTGGCACAGGCGCGGTGCCATGGTGAGGCGACAACGCAGAAGATGGCGCGACAGGCGGCGGCCGTCACCGGAGGCGGGGAGGCAACGGCGAGGTCTTGCGGGCACGGAGGAACAAGGAGAGCCTCGAGCAAGGTGGAGGGTGATCGATGGATGGGAGGAGGGAGACAAGGCAAGGTGGTGGAGGTCACTAGCAGAGGGATCGGGAGGGAGAGATCGAGAGAAGGGATTCAAGGGGGAGATGGCGGCGCTGCAGGTGGGAAATGGGAGATGGCGGCGCTGTGGGAGGGAAAAGGTGAGATCGAGAGGAGGGTAGGGTTAGGTCGAGGCGTGGCGTGGCTGAGCCTAGGAATGGCCTAGATGTAAATGGGTCGGCCTGGTACTGGCCCATTTCGGTGGGACTGGAAAAGGCCGTGAGGCCTGCTCGGCTGACCAAAAGAAAAAAAAGGGGGTTTTATTTTCCATAAATCAGAAAAGAAAGAGGAAAAGGGAAGAGGAGGAAAGGGATTTGTATGGAGGACCAAACAACCTAAATTGCCGGAGATGGCATACGAGTACTTTGACATATTATCAAAGCTCCACAACTAGGTCGGGGTAAAGGGAGAAAGATCAAGGATTTAAATATTTGGGAACAGAAGGGATTTAAAATGCGAGTATGTTTTGGGTTGATTCCAAATAAATGGAATACTTTGTTATAGCTCCCTAGATATTGGGAGGACAAGTTATAAAGAGAATTCACCATGTGCATTCGCTCGATTTAAAAGGATCAAAGATCCACGCAATTTATTTATTAGAGTTGTAGAAAAACAAATAAAGAGATGAAGCCTAATGACATGATGCAATGCAAACGTTGCTATGATGAAATGCAGCAAGCAAATAAAACACAGCTGACATGGAAAACATGGAGAGCACCTGGACCGTCGGTCTTGGGGCGCCACAACAAGCATTAAGAATAGCAAAGTCATAGCAACATCAATCTATGAACATAGTGGATACTAGGGATCATGCCTTAACAAAACTAACTCGATTACATGATGAATCTCATCCAACTCCTCACCGACCAGCGAGCCTATCAAGGAATTATTCACTCCCGATAGGGAGCATCATGGAATTAGCGATGGATAAGGGTTGGCGATGATGAAGAATGAAGATCCCCATCTCTGGAGCACCAAACGGGCTCCAGATCTGCCCTCCCGAGGAAGAACAGGGCTTGGCGGCGGCTCCGTCTCATGGATCGTGATAATTCTTTCTCCCTGATTTTTTTCTGGAAATATGTGATTTTATAGTATTAGGGGGTCATCAGCGGGGTCACCAGGGCGTGCCCTGGTGGGTTATGCCCACCCAGGGGCCCCTCTCCTGTAGGTCTTGGCTCTAGAAATTCTTATTATGAGTATAAAAATTCCTCAAAAAGTTTCGTTCCATTCCGAGAACTTTTATTTTTGCACAAAACAACACCATGGTAGTTTTGCTGAAAACAACGTCAATCTGGGGTTAGTTTCATTCAAATCATGCAAATTAGAGTCCAAAACAAGAGCAAAAGTGTGAGAAAAAAGTAGATATGTTTGAGACGTATCAATATGTTGTCTGGATATTTGTTGCTCTGGGAAACCATCCCTCCCTCACCACCCTATGCGTTTGTGGAGGTACATCGTACTGGTGCACCCACTATCTGAATGGGCCTCCGATGCTCTTATTGCCACTTTTTTGTTGTTAGTATAATGACACCGGTAAAGTCAAGCAATGCTACAACTATTGTGATGCCACATTTAAGTAATACCGCACTTAGTATAATGCCACCAATAAATTTAAGCAATGCCATTTAATGTCACTAGATTATTTCAAGGTTAGCTATTGATTCTGAATTTATTAAAGATTTTTTATCTCAGTCATTCTAATGCTATTGCACAGCTAGTATACAAACAATGAAACTTGTTACTACCTTCAGATTTTTGCACTGTTAATGCTTATAGATTACATACCTCACTTTCAAGAGATAAGTCCATTTTTTGTATAGTGTCACCAAAATTCCAAGGCGGTGATGTCATTTTATTTCGGTAAAACTACACAAAAAATTATGAAGAAAAGAGGAAAGGTCAAGAGTGGGCACCTCCTCCTCTAGTTGTTTTCTTGATTCGTTTGATCAAGTTTTTATGTTTGACCGGTTATCAAGATTAGGATAGTGATTTTTTAGGTTCCCTCGAGTTCGAAATGATATTTACCTTGAAGGTACATGGTTTACAATTTTTAATACTATCAGTAGTTAAGAATGCTAGTTACTTTTAGACTTTTGTATATGGTTTAATGCTATTACAGAGCCAGTATAATAATGTTAAAACAAGGAAAAAACAGAAACTGGCACTGGGCTCTAGGTTAATAGGTTAGTCCCAAAAATAATATAAAAGTGTATAATAAAGCCCATAAACATCCAAAACAGATAATATAATAGCACGGAACAATCAAAAATTACAGATATGTTGGAGACGTATCAGCATCCCCAAGCTTAATTCCTACTCGTCCTCGAGTAGGTAAATGATAAAAACGGAATTTTTGATGTGGAATGCTACCTAACATATTTATCCATGTAATCTTCTTTATTGTGGCAAGAATATTCAGATCCATAAGATTCAAGACGAAAGTTTAATATTGACATAAAAGCAATAATACTTCAAGCATACTAATGAAGTAATCATGTCTTCTCAAAATAACATGGCCAAAGAAAGCTATCCCTACAAAATCATATAGTCTGGCTATGCTCCATCTTCACCACACAAAATATTTAAATCATGCACAACCCCGATGACAAGCCAAGCAATTGTTTCATACTTTTGGTGTTCTCAAACTTTTTCAATCTTCACTCAATATATGAGCGTGAGCCATGGACATAGCACTTTAGGTGGAAAAGAATGGTGGTTGTGGAGAAGACAAAAAGGAGAAGATAGTCTCACATCAACTAGGCGTATCAACGGGCTATGTTGATGCCCATCAATAGATATCAATGTGAGTGAGTAGGGATTGCCATGCAACAGATGCACTAGAGCTATAAATGTATGAAAGCTCAACAAAATAAACTAAGTGGGTGTGCATCCAACTTTCTTGCTCACGAAGACCTCGGGCATTTGAGGAAGCCCATTGTTGGAATATACAAGCCAAGTTCTATAATGAAAATTTCCCACTAGTAAATGAAAGTGACAAAACAAGAGACTCCCTATCATGAAGAACATGGAGCTACTTTGAAGCACAAGGATAGTAGCATTGTCCCTTTTTTATTTTTTTATTTTGCCTTCCCCCTTTTTTTGGCCTATCTCTTTTTTTGGGGGGACAATACTCTATGAATGATGATCATCACCCTTCTATTTATTTACAACTCAATGATTACAACTCGATACTAGAACAAAGGATGACTCTATATGAATGCCTCCAGCGGTGTACCAGGATAGCAATGATGCATGAGTGACATGTATGAAAGAATTATTAACGGTGGCTTTGCCACAAATGCAATGTCAACTACATGATCATGCAAAGCAATATGACAATGATGGAGCGTGTCATAGTAAACAGAATGGTGGAAAGTTGCATGGCAATATATCTCGGAATGGCTATGGAAATGCCATAATAGGTAGGTATGGTGGCTGTTTTGAGGAAGGTATATGGTGGGTTTATGGTACCGGCGAAAGTTGTGCGGTACTAGAGAGGCTAGCAATGGTGGAAGGGTGAGAGTGTGTATAATCCATGGACTCAACATTAGTCATAAAGAACTCACATACTTATTGTAAAATCTATTAGTTATTGAAACAAAGTACTATGTGCATTCTACTAGGGGGATAGATTGGTAGGAAAAGACCATTGCCTGTCCCCGACCGCCACTCATAAGGAAGACAATCAATAAATAAATCATGCTCCGACTTCGTCACATAACGGTTCACCATATGTGCATGCTACAGGAATCACAAACTTAAACACAAGTATTTCTCAAATTCACAACTACTCAACTAGCATGACTCTAATATCACCATCTTCATATCTAAAAACAATTATCAAGTATCAAACTTCTCATAGTATTCAATGCACTCTATATGAAAGTTTTTTATTATATCCCTCTTGGATGCCCATCATATTAGGACTAATTTCATAACCAAAGCAAATTACCATGCTGTTCTAAAGACTCTCAAAATAATTTAAGTGAAGCATGAGAGTTCAACTATTTCTTCAAAATAAAACCACCGCCGTGCTCTAAAAGGATATAAGTGAAGCACTAGAGCAAATGACAAACTACTCCAATAGATATAAGTGAAGATTAATGTGTAGTCGAATAATTATGCAACTATGTGAAGACTCTATAACATTTAATAATTTAAGATCTTGGTATTTTATTCAAATAGAAAGCAAAATAAAATAAAATGAAATGACCCTCCAAGCAAAACACATATCATGTGGTAAATAAAAATATAGCTCCAAGTAAAGTTACCGATGAACGAAGACGAAAGTGGGGATGCCTTCCGGGGCATCCCCAAGCTTAGGATTTTGGTTGTCCTTGAATATTACCTTGGGGTGCCTTGGTAATACCCAAGATTAGGCTCTTGACACTCCTTATTCCATAATCCATCGAATCTTTACCCAAAGCTTGAAAACTTCACAACACAAAACTTAACAGAAAATCTCGTGAGCTCCGTTAGCGAAAGAAAACAAAACACCACTTCAAGGTACTGTAATGAACTCATTCTTTATTTATATTGGTGTTAAACCTACTGTATTACAACTTCTCTATGGTTCGTACCCTCCGATACTACTCATAGATTAATCAAAATAAGCAAACAACACATAGAAAACAGAATCTGTCAAAAACAGAACAGTCTGTAGTAATCTGGACCGATCGTATACTTCTGGAACCCCAAAAATTCTAAAATAAATTGCTGGACGTGAGGAATTTATCTATTAATCATATTAAAAAATAATTAACTAAATATCACTCTCCAAATAAAAATGGCAGCAACTCTCGAGAGTGCTAAAGTTTCTGTTTTTTACAGCAAGATCAACAATACTTTCCCCAAGTCTTCCCAACGGCTCTACTTGGAACAAAAACTAATTAAAACATAAAAACTCAATCATAACAGAGGCTAGATAAATTATTTTTTACTAAAAAGGAGCAAAAAGCAAGGGACAAAAATAAAGTTGTGTTGCCTCCCAACAAGCGCTATCGTTTAACGCCCCTAGCTAGGCATGATGATTCCAATGATGCTCACATAAAAGATATGAATTGAAACATAAAGAGAGAATCATGAAGCATATTGCTAACTCATTTAAGTCTAACCCGCTTCCTATGCATAGGGATTTTGTGAGCAAACAACTTATGGGAACAATAATCAACTAGCACAGGAGGGCAAAACAAGCATAACTTCAAAACTTTAAGCACATAGAGAGGAAACATGATATTATTATAATTCCTACAAGCATATGTTCCTCCCTCATAATAATTTCAGTAGCATCAAGAATGAATTCACCAATATAACCAGCACCTAAAGCATTCTTTTCATGATCTACAACTATTGAAATTTTATTACTCTCCACATAAGCAAAATTCTTCTCATTCGGAATAGTGGGAGTATCATAAGAAACTCGAATACTATAAATTGTTTCCATATTAAAAGAGTAATGTTCAGAAAAAGGGTAATCATAATCATGACAAGTTTTATAAATATAATCATCACTACTTTTTATAGCATATGTATCATCACAATAATCATCATAAGTAGCAACTTTGTTCTCATCATAATCAATTGAAACCTCTTCCAAGATAGTGGAATCATTACTAAATAAAGTCATGACCTCTCCAAATCCACTTTCATAATTATCACAATAATATTCAACATCCTCCAAAATGGTGGGATCATTACTTCCTAAAGTTGACACTCTTCCAAACCAACTTTCATCAATATAATCATCATAAGTTGGAGGCATGCTATCATCATAACAAATTTGCATATCAAAACTTGGGAGGCTAGAAATATCATCTTCATTAAACATAGCTTCCCCAAGCTTGGGCCTTTTCATATCATAAGCATAATCACTCTCATCATCAATAGTATGGATAGCACCAATAGTATAGCAATTATCATATTCTTCCAAGCAAGTGCCAAAAAGATTTTCAAGATCATAAGAAGTATCATTATCTTCCCAATCATAATCATCACAACAAGAAATAGGCATAACGAGATCATCATCAAGTGCATCATCTTCCATAATTATATTTTCATGAGGAACAACAGTAATAGGAGCAACATTATTTGGGAAAGATATCTTTTTACCTCTCTTCATTTTTCTTTTGTTCTTGTTCACCACATCATGTGTGGGTTCAATCCTTATTTTGGAGCTCCTTATTAATGAGATTGGTTGAATAGAAGGCTCCTCCTCGTTACTTGATTCATCATAAGAAATAATAGGAGGATATTGGGAAGTCTCTTCCCTTTCATTAGTATTCTCTTCATCTTATATTTGTTTTCTTTTCTTTATATAATTGGCAATATATGGATTTTCAATGCAATTCACCGCACAATACATATAAATTTCTTCTAGATCAATATCGAGGAATTTCTCAAGGCTATATTCTGGAATAATCTTAGTTTGATGTTTCATTTCTTCATAACCCAAAAGCAAACTAAGTTCATTATAATGTGCAAGGGAAATCAAGTCATCACAATTTTTGGACACGATTCGATCATGAAACAATTTGCATTTGATATTTAAATGACCATGTTCATTGCAAAGTTCACAAGTATGGCTAAGAAATTATAAATTTTCAGCACTAACATTTAGCCTTTCTTGTAACCATTTTAGTTTCTAAATGCTTATGCCTCCTGCAAAATCTATCTTCCCTATTTGGTGTGTACTTGCAAACCCAATGCACTCCACAAAATTGACATGTTTATAGGAGGCATTTTCATCATAACTAGTGCAATCATCATCAGTACTATGGATATTCAAGGAGTTCATACTAACAACATTGCAATCATGCTCATCATTCAAAGATTTAGTGCAAAACATTTTAATGCATTCTTCTTCTAACACTTTGGCACAATTTTCCTTCCCGTCATACTCACAAAAGATATTAAAAAGATGAAGCATATGAGGTAAACTCAATTCCATATTTTTTATGTAGTTTTATTTTATAAACTAAACTAGTGCTAAAACAAGAAACAAAAACATTCAATAGCAAGATCTAAAGATATACCTTCAAGCGCTAACCTCTCCGGCAATGGTGCCAGAAAAGAGCTTGATATCTACTACACAACCTTCTTCTTGTAGACGTTGTTGGGCCTCCAAGTGCAGAGGTTTGTAGGGCAGTAGCAAATTTCCCTCAAGTAGATGACCTAAGGTTTATCAATCCGTGGGAGGCATAGGATGAAGATGGTCTCTCTCAAGCAACCCTGCAACCAAATAACAAAGTGTCACTTGTGTCCCCAACACACCCAATACAATGGTAAATTGTATAGGTGCACTAGTTCGACGAAGAGATGGTGATACAAGTGGTATATGGATGGTAGATAAAGGGTTTTGTATTCTGAAAATATAAAAACAGCAGGGTAACTAATGATAAAAGTGAGCACAAATGGTATTGCAATGCGTTGAACCAAGGCCTAGGGTTCATACTTTCACTAGTGCAAGTTCTCTCAGAAATAATAACATAGTTGGATCATATAGCTATCCCTCACCATGCAACAAAGAGTCACTCCAAGTCACTAATAACGGAGAACAAACGAAGAGATTATGGTAGGGTATGAAACCACCTCAAAGTTATCCTTTCTGATCGATCTATTCAAGAGTCCGTAGTAAAATAACATGAAGCTATTCTTTCCGTTCAATCTATCATAGAGTCCGTACTAGAATAACACCTTAAGACATAAATCAACCAAAACCCTAATGTCACCTAGATACTCCAATGTCACCTCAAGTATCCGTGGGTATGATTATACGATATGCATCACACAATCTCAGATTCATCTATTCAAACCAACACAAAGTACATCAAAGAGTGCCCCAAAGTTTCTACCGGAGAGTCAAGACAAAAACGTGTGCCAACCCCTATGCATAGGTTCATGGGCGGAACCCGCAAGTTGATCACCAAAACATACATCAAGTGGATCAATAGAATACCCCATTGTCACCACGGGTATCCCATGCAAGACATACATGAAGTGTTCTCAAATCCTTAAAGACTCAATCCGATAAGATAACTTCAAAGGGAAAACTCAATCCATTACAAGAGAGTAGAGGGGGAGAAACATCATAAGATCCAACTATAATAGCAAAGCTCGCGATACATCAAGATCGTATCACCTCAAGAACACGAGAGAGAGAGAGATCAAACACATAGCTACTGGTACATACCCTCAGCCCCGAGGGAGAACTACTCCCTCCTCATCATGGAGAGCGCCGGGATGATGAAGATGGCCACCGGAGAGGGATTCCCCCTCCGGCAGGGTGCCGGAATGGGTCTAGATTGGTTTTTGGTGGCTACGGAGGCTTCTGGCGGTGGAACTCCCGATCTATTCTGCTCTCCGAATTTTTTAGGGTATATGTATATATATATGGGAGGAAGAAGTACGTTGGTGGACCTCCGGGCTGTCCACGAGGTAGGGGGGCACGCCCCCACCCGCGTGGGTAGCCCGGGACTCTCCTGGTCCATCTCCGATACTCCGTGGGCTTCTTCTGGTCCAAAGATAAGTTTCGTGAAGTTTCAGGTCAATTGGACTCCGTTTGATTTTCCTTTTCTGCGATACTGTAAAACAAGGAAAAAATAAAAACTGGCACTGGGCTCTGGATTAATAGGTTAGTCCCAAAAATAATATAAAAGTGTATAATAAAGCCCACAAACATCCAAAACAGATAATATAATAGCATGGAACATTCAAAAATTATAGATACGTTGGAGACGTATCAGAGGCAGGCACCCGGCAAGTAGCCCTAGAGGCTGTCGGGCACGCACGCGTCCGCGACCCTGAATTTTACTACCAGCTCATCAAGTGGGTTTCCTGCTTAGAAGCTAAAGCTTCGGTGGACCAGGCAGACATGGAAAGGGCCAACACGCGCGATCAACGTGCCCTATCGCATCTCTGGCAAGTCCGAGGCGGCAAGGAGGATGTCGGTGCCGGCGTACCGCAAATGGTGGCTAGCATCGTCTAGTTAGCTAAGAGTAAGTTAGTAATTGTACACTAGAGTCTATGTGGGAGTCGATAGTTAAGTTGGCTATGATGGTTGTCAACGTGGAAGTTCAGCACTCTATCTCTGGATCAGATCTGTTACTTTGCTCTGAATGTTGAACTTTCATTTGAACGTATGGAATGGGTTGTTATTATTTTATGTGGGCTGTATTTGTCCACCATGGATTTAGAGGCTGACTTGTGGGCCTACTAGGTTGACGCGCACACAATCCGGAGATGATTGTACGTGGAGAGGATGACAACAAGGACCCACCAGGCTCATGGTAGTACACAATCAAGTGCCTCCTTATTTCAAGCCAAAAAATATGGTTCCTCAAAATGGATTCCTGACATCTGGGTCCCATGCCGTTGTCAACGTAGTAAATAAAAGAGAGAATTGCACAATGATCGGCTGACACAAGGGACCCATCAGCTCGCCCAGTTCTTTCTATTTTTGAGATGGAGGAGGGTATCAGCTGGGATGTGCGGGGCACTCTTGCCAGTCTATCTAGCCTTTTATTTTATGTTTACCACAAGACCAACCAAGTTTTTTTTCTTTCTGAAAATGGCTAGCCCAATTTTTTTGTTTTTTGCAGAATACCCAACCGAGGCCTACTTGCTTTTCTCAAACCCGCTGGACTGCAGGGGATGCATTCGGCTTGCACAAAAAATGGGCTATCAGTAATGAGAAATGCCCCCACAAAAAGTAATGAGAAATGGGTTGTACATTTTTAAGACATAGCAAACAGGCATTTAGCTTCAAATTTCTTTTTTTTGCATTTCGATATTTTAAATTTCATCGATTTTATGCAGGGAAAATTATTTGTATTTTGAATTGATATAAATTTATTTTTCAAATTAGTTTGAATGTGACTCAAAATTTCGAGATTAAAAACAGCTCAGACCGCGTTGAAATATGCAAAATTTCATTGAGTTTTTTAGGTGTGGCCACAATATGGGCTGTAATGCTAACAAAAGGAATATGGGCTCCCAAAAAATCCTTAAGAATTAGCAAATGGGTTGTAAATTATTAGAAATAATGGCAAATGAGATATATGCTATTTTCCACAGATTTGAGGATGACTTATGGGCCTACTAGGTTGACGGGTACGCTTTCCTAAAAAATGTTGACGTTTACGCATGGCTATGTCAACTTAGTCAACACACGAGAGAAATGACTATTCAATGTCCATCCAACGGCCATCGTGCTTCTTCAATATCTGATCTTCCTGCTCCAGCTGCTCAAAGCAGCACGGGCAAGACAACCTGCTCCTTCCCCCCGTGGTCGGCAGTGCTGCCGCGCAGGCCTCACCGGCCTACCCTACTCCCACCGCTACCCAGACCATCCCTCTACCGACCCACACCTCTTGTTATTTTCTGGCGACACCAGGCTCACCCCATAGCAGAACCAGTAACAGCCCTCCTACTACCCTCAGCGTGGCTATCCACTAATGTGGCATTCCCGGCTCCGATTCGTTCCCTTCCTGGGCCTCGCTGTCATCCACCGCGTTGATGCTCTCGGTGCGGCATGGTCAACGTGGTCAACAAGACAGAACTGTCGGAAGAGGGATGTAAGTGGAGAGGCTGACAGTAGGGACCCGCATGGTCCATGACTGCAGGCAAGCAAGTGCCTCCTTATAACCTGAACAAAAATGGTTGCTCATGCTATAGCTGGGACCCACCAACTACATTTTCGCATGCAAGGAAGTGCCTTCTTATTACATGGGAAAAAAGTTTCCTACACCTGACAGCTGAGACCCACCGGCTACTTTTTTGCATGCGACGAAGTGCCTCCTTATTCGACACAAGAAAAATGATTCCTCCCGCTGCTAGGTGGGACCCACTGGATTTGGTGGCTGACTTGTGGGCCTAATAAATTGACGTGTACACAGGGTTTTTTCAACCTAGTAAAAAACAATTCTAGCGGCAATAACCATTAGATGTTAACCCAACGGCCATGCTGCTTCTTCAATCTCTGATCTTCGTGCTCCAGCCGCCCAAACCAGCATCAGTAGGACCGCTTGCTCCTGCCTCCTATGGCCGGCCGCGCTGCCACCAGTGGCCATGCCATTCCTCTACTCACCCACACCTACTGTTATTCTCCAACAACGACAGCCTCACACCGCAGCCGAAGCAGTCAACCCTCGTACTCCCCTCCATGTGGGCATCCACTGTCGTGTCTTCCCCGGCTCCATGTCGTTCCCTTCCTAGGCCTTGCCGTTGTCCACCCCCCTGATGCTCTCGGTGTAGCGTGGTCAACGGGGTTAACAAATGACAGTCATTGGAAGAGGACTTTAGTCGTTGAGGCTGACAGCTAGACCCACCGGCTACATCTTTGAACACAAGGAAGTGCCTCCTAATCACTCGCAAAAATAAAAATGATTCCTCCCCTGACAGCTGGGACCCACCAGCTATATCTTCGCACACAAGGAAGTGCGTCCTTATCCTCCCTGATAGTTGGGACCCACCCGGTCGAAGCGTACGTAGCGTTTTTTGTCTGGTCGCGAACGTGTACACACATACTGATCGATCGGTCTCTCTACAACGATGAACCGTGGCCGAGCAAGCAGCAACACGTGTAGTAGTAGAGCCCCTGACGTAGCAGTTCAGGCAGTCTAGTCTAAACCGTGTACACGTATGTACAACCACATGCCAAAAAATACGGCCACACACTTACATACGAGTGGGGTCTCGAACGCCTACTTGCGCGTACGTATGACAAGGGCTTGTGTACATGGAGAGGCAGCAGACGACAGCAATGGCGTCCTATTTATCGGCAGCTAACCAGCTGGGTCCTGCATCATGTCCATTGGGAGGCAACGGAATGCGACGTGTTCATCGGGAGCCAACCGGCTTGGATGGAACAGCCGAAACGGGGCCTGGTGTATCGCAGAACGGAGGAAACGACCTTCTGTTTGAGCGCCTACGGTCAAAACGGGGTCCTCTTCATCGGGAGGGTTGTGGTGTATCGCAAAATGGAGGAAACAGACTTCCATTCGAGCTCCTACGGTCGAAACGGGGTCCTGTTGATCGGGAGAGGTCTGGCGTACTGCAAAACGGAGGAAACAGACTTCTCTTCGACCGCCTATGGTCGAAACAGAGTCCAGTTCATCTAGAGGGGTATGGCGTACGGCAAAATAGGACTCCACATGCTACTATTCATCCATCGTAGACTTCCTCCAGCCTCCACCTGCTACTGTTCATCCACCGTCGACCTCCTCCAGCCTCCACCGGCTACTATTCATCCTGACTCCAGGGGGTCCTGTTCATCCACCCCCAACCGGCTGGGGTGTGGCGGGCTCCTCGGGGTCCTGTTCATCCAGTGGCAATGGCCTACTACCACGGGGTCCTGTTCATCCAATCCCCACTGGTAACTGTTCATCCACAACCACCCAACCGGCTTGAATCACCATGTCTCGACTCGTTCTACGTACGCGCGCACCGTAGCAACGGTCACTGTTCATCGAGAGGCAACCCAACACACTGGTTGGCTATGTCTCACACGGGTGCTCGATCGGCTTTAGTAAGCAGATCGATCACTTAGGTTCAGTTAGCAGCAGAAGTGAATGAATCGCTCGGATTCAGTCAGCAGCAAATGAATCACTCGGGTTCTGTTAACAGCCAAGGGATCAACCAATCACTCGGGTTCAGTAACGTAGCTAGTGCGATCGCTTGGGTTCAGTTAGTGCCAACGCCTCGCGCACACGCGTGTACGAGAGAGAAACACGCAAACCACAGTGCATTGCTCGGCCCAAACCACCCACCATAACCAGGAACTCCGCCATATTTTCCTCGCCCTTGCTTCTACCATGATTTTTTCCATCATGGACCGGCCCAAAGAATGTCGTGCAGGTGCATCTCCGGCCCACCTAGGACGAAAAGCCCATTTTTGTCATGATTTTTGTCATAGAAGTAGGAGCCCACCACATCCATGATGATACATCCTTTTTTCACAATTGTCGTCATAGAAGTGTGATAAGCATGACAGAAAAAGTTTTCGTTCGAGCCAAAATGTCAGGGATGTGTATTTTTTTGTAGTGCAACTCCACGACCCAGACTGGTGCTGCCAGCCATAGGACCTCATCTCCCTGTTGTCGTCGATCGTGCCGCCCCGTGTGACGTTTAGATCTCTTGATCTTTTTGTATCTTGATGCCAGGGGGTAATATAGATAGGCTAGCTACGGGTGAGAGTGTTTCTTTTGTTGAGTTACATCGCTTGCTACTTTATTCGATTTTTATGCAATGTAAACTCATTTATTTGCAAGTGATGACCCAAACTAGTGTGCGACTGCATTTAGCTACTCGTTTAAGCTGTAGTTCATCTTTCATGGTCATTGACATGTGTTTTGGTGTTTTGCGCTCACTTTTAATTCTATCATATCTTATTTTGCACTTCACCAAGTTGTATGCAACATAGAAGAGTTCCTCTTATTCCTAATCGATTATGAATTGCATTCAAACACAAATCTAATCAATTATATCATTTTGTCAAAGGTTTGATCTATATGTTGTCATCAATTACCAAAAGGGGGGAGATTTAAAGTGCATCTAATCCCCTAGGTCATTTTGGTAATTCATGTCAACATATATATCCATGAACTAATGCCCGCTCAAAATATATTTATGGAAAGTTCATTTTATGCACAACATGGGAAATGGACCCATCAAAATGCTAAGGACAAGTGTTGGATCATGCCCCAATACTCAACCTTAGGTACTTTCACAAGTTCCCACTATATCAAACCAATAGTACTCCTGTGACTCACCGAACCAAACCCTTTCAGATTCACCGATCAATCAGATTAGGTGTTGTCCTAACCCTGATCGAATCGGTCTCATGGAGATGTTCATTTGGACTCACCAAAACACTACTGCCAACCATCTGTTGCCTACTAGAATTCATTCGAAATTTCAGAATGGTTTCCGTCTGTGTCACCAAAGTGTTCACCAGTGCTAAGGTCATCACATCTCAGAGCCATCGATCAGTTCCATCCAGTGCGACCGAATATCCAAAGTTGCTACCTTCTGTACACATCGTTCTGACTGAGTAATTCAGATGGTCTCACCGATGTATGAACAAGTGTGTGTAATGGTTAGATTTTTAGTCATCCCTATATATATCCCCAACCACTCCACCATTGTCTCTTAAAACTAACATAACTCATATCCATATTTCTAAGAGAGAGAGAGAGCTCCACTTCCTTGTGATGATCTCAAAGGGATTCCACCCCAACCTTCAATCCTTTGAGATCTACTCACCTCATCGCTTTCGACCCAAACCTCTCCTACCAAAAGCCAAAATATTTGAGAGTGTTTGAGTGTTGAGGAGATTATCTTTTGAAGCAAAAGATCAAGGAGTTCATCATCAACAACACCATCAATTAACTTTTGGAGGGTGGTGCCTCCTAGATCGGCTAGGCATTCTTGGAAGTTTCCAACCGCTATGGACAAGCCAAGAAAGTTTTGAGGGCTTGGAGATCACCTACTTCATTAAGATCTACCTACATCGGGCTAGTCCTTCATGTGTGTAACCCACGGTGGAAGAGTGTGACACACTGGATTTTGGCCCTTTCTTTGGATTTTTGAATTTGAATTGCTTTTCTGTGGCTCTGTGGTCCTGAAACCTGGGAAGATCATCTCTTATCAGGCTCCCAAGTGGCTTGTCATCCTAAAAACCATCTCATGACCTGGTCATTTTCATCTTAGCCCAATCCCAATATTATTTTTATTGGGAATATTCTCTTTTCTATTAAAGGAATAATCCTTTTAGCCCTAGGTTGTGAAACAACCTATATTTCTGTCACTCCCAAAATTCCCAAATAGTTCTCATAAATTGTTTGGGTCATGTATTCCAAATATATGTCAAAATCCTTTGTTGGCATCATCAAAGACAATTCAGAAATATTCCTTTTCTCATTTTGCCTTAAGTGGCTTTTTGAGAAGGAAGTGTCATTTATATTTGCTTGATTGACCCCAAACTTTTTGGACACCTTTGCATGTCGATATCATTGCCCCATGCCAAAAGTCAACTTAATTTTCCTTGTGAACTTTCCTCAGCAAATTTCCAAAATTCTTGTCTAAGGGAAGTCTTTGTGAAGGAAGTACAAGCTAGGATAATCCACATGAGTTGAAATTTTGCAAGGTTCTTCATATTATCAAATCATCACTCTTCTCAAGATTTGGGCTCATGTCATCAATCTATGTGAGCTCCGCAGCAAATCTTGGTTTCTGGTTAGATTTTTAGGTTGTGAAGCTACTATATTTTATATTGCTTCATTTTTGCTGAAAAATTACCAGGACATTATCCTATCTATATCAACTCTCTCCACAAATTTTTGGCTCTTATTATATAGACAATTTTCCTCAGCTGTTTTTCCTAAATTCTATCCAGAGAGTTGCATTGTGAAGCAAGTACCATTTTGGTATTTCCAAATGGCATGAAACTTTTACAAGAGCTTCATATCATCAAATAACGCATCTCCTCTAAAATTCAGCTCAATACAACTTGATATGTGAGTGCCACTTCATTGTTTGCATTTCTGTACAGAATGGTGGTTTGTAGAACAAGTGCCACTTATTTTGATCCTAATGAGCTGCAAATTTGCAGAGATGCTCATCTTAGTGAGTAATCACACCTTGCCAAAGCTTCGAGTCCATCTCCAAGCCCGTGAGCCACAGCAAGTAACAAACACCTTGCTATGCATTTGGTTTCTTGCTCTGAGTGATCACACCAGTACCAACTATGCTTGGTTTCTTCTTCTTTGGCAACTAGCTCTGCCTCCCTTGTCTCCTCGAGATAAATTGGCCGGCCACCATGCATTGTGTGCACCAGTGCACGCGGTGACCACCACTTCGGCATGCCATGGACGGGAGTTGCGTGTCGTTTGCTTCGGGCCACTCCTCTGCTCACCGTTCTCGCGAGCCCAACCATGTCCAACAGCTCCCCCGTGTCGCCTCCGTCCCCCTAGACCCCTTCCCCCCGCGTGCAGCTTCCTCCTCTGGTTATTTCTTCCCCGTGCTCCTCGACCTCTTTTGCCCCGTCAGACTATGCTAGCTATGCTCCTCCCCGTTGCCTTTCGTCCATCGTGCAGGAGTGCACACGCGTACGCTGGCATGCCCGAGCACCGGCCACACGTCCATTGCGGCACCCCGCGTCCCCTCAACCTCACCAGCAGCTCCACCATCCTCCATTACCCCTCCCTAGCTACTCACCAGACCCCGGGAGCTCTTCCTTGGCCCCCATCGCCGCCACGGCTGTCGCCCCTATCTCCTTCGATACTGGCGAGCTAGGCCCCCCTCTCTTTCTCTCAACCTCCAGAGCCCATCTCTATCTTTGGAGGACCCGTCCAGCTCCTCGCCTCAATCTCTGGCGGCACAAATCCCTTTGTCCACCATCGCCCGTCGCCGCTGTCCGCCGTGGCATTTGCCCCGCTCAGCCAAGGTGTCCGCGGTGGTCGTGCCCTATGCCAGTGGAAGTGCGGCTCCATGCTGAGCTCTTCGGTAGGTCAGCTAGTGAAAATCTTGGCCGGAGCTGCCCGGAATCCTCGTCGGGGCCGGGCGGCTTCATCCCTCCCCTGCGCCCGGCTTAGAGCCTGCCCCACCAGTCATTGACCCAGAGCCCGGCCCCGCCACTGCCATGCTGGATAAGTGGACATGGCTTTCGCGGAATGTGTTTTCTGTGCAGTGAAAGCGTATTTCTCTGGAACGCGCGATCTGTTAAACAAGCGAGGGGCCTGTTTGTAGATTTTTTTACAGATTGGTCCCTGAGTTTCATCTGGTTATATCTTTTCAACCACAACTCCAAATGAGGTGATTCCAAGGCCTACTTCTTTGTCTCGTCGAGCTATATCCGTTAGTATCATTTTCACTAGGTGGTCCCACTTTGAAAATGACCATTTTACCCTTGCCTTTATCCAGCCCCCGCCGGGAGAGAACTATTTCCGGCGAATCTTTCCGCGATTCTTCTGCACTTCTTTCCAGAGACCTCTTTATTTCGAGGCAAGCCACCACATCCACATGCATGATGGCCATGCAGTAGCCATGGTTTTCAACTTGAATATTTAAATATTGTGTTCCGGTTAATACTTTGTGAATGCTTTATATATGCTTGTGAATCCATGCTTATCTTTAAGTTCTTTGCACTTGTTAGTTAAATGATTACCTGCTGATGTTATTATCATGTTTTATTATGCTATTATTTCATGATGCTATTGGTCATGCTATGTTCTTATGTAGTGTTCTTATGCTATGTCATGCTCCCGTGCATCTAGTAGAGTAATGCTTTATTGTTGTTCATGTTAAATGGTTATGTTGCTCATACATGTTCATGATGATATCCTGCTCATATACATGTCACTGCATCATGCTATTTTATTATTATGGCTCAGGTCATTAACATTCAAGTTAAACTGGACTGTAATAAACTTGAAGATTTGTTGGCTGAGTCATAGTGCCATTGAAATCGAACTGACCAGTGAAACCACATTTGCCTTTATGGGAAGGCCCCGATTGGGTCTATTGTCATGCCTCTCGCCAATGCCTCAAACTAGGGAAGGTTAATTAGACGCGTGCGCTACCATGATCAGGTATGCCGGTATAAGCCTTGTGTGCCCGAATTGTATGGATCCATTGCCCCCGTTTGGGACCGTTTTGTTTTCCCACAATGTTGTCGTTGGTTGTCACAAGGGGACATCGGGGCCACCCATGACTTAGACCAAAGGGGAGTTTGTAGGAGTGGCCGGGGGAGTGTCATGGCGATAGATCGGTTTTGTCGAAACATCGTTGGTCCACCTGAATGGGAGTATGAGGCCATGGGTTCCATGGTGTCGGTACAGTGTGCTAACCTCTAGAAAGTGTTTAATCTATCAATAGTCGTGCCCGTGGATAAGGGCCCAATTCGTAGTAGGTCACACTATGAGTCAACAATAATAACAACCTAACTTAATAACAACCCCAATTCGATGAGGAAAGAAGTCAGTTGCTCTTTATGTGGTCATGGGAGGATTATGATGGTATTCTTGATATTGATGAGGTGGTCTTGTGAGGATCATGATGGTATTCTTGATATTGATAAGGTGATCTTGTGAAGATCCCGATGGTATTCTTGATAATGATTGAAGTGATCACGTGGCCATGATGGTAAGTAAGAGTGGCATATATTTGGTGGTTACGCAGTAGCCCCAAACAAAGTAAGTGATATTTGTAGCATGTTGCATGCTAGTACCATCATTGTTCATGTCTCGAGTAATATGTTCATGCCATGTTGATAATGTTCTAGCGGTATCATGTTCATATTGTACATGCCATGTTGTTCTAGTTGTATCATGCTCATGCTTGTTTAACCTATAAATGCCATGTTGTTGTTTGTCTGGATTGCTTTGGTTGTTGTGATCTTGGAAGTACATTCAATGTACTGACCTGACATCTCATGCCAATTTACAGGTCATGCTTTGTCTACTTACTTGTTTTCCATGCATCCCTTGTTGGAGAGCTAGGATAAGCGTTCCAGCCAGAGTCCCTGTGGAATGGAGTCTGTCAGCGTCCTGGGAACGGGGGTCCCTAGACTTGCCTGCCTGTGGCCCACAGTGTGGCTCCACTAGTGGCCCTGTATGACCCATCTTCACCAGCAAACACTCAAGACCCATGCGAGGGGCCAAGCCTCGCGAGGCGGACAACACAAGACCTCCTCGAGGGCAGCCTCACCAGGCTGGCTCGCGAGGGGCGGAGAGATCAAGGCAAGGGACACCTCGCGAGGTTTCTGTGATGCAAGCCATGATGACTGGAGTCAGGCGGGCGCCAGCATGCACAGTATCCTTGTTTCCTCTTTGGTGCTAAAGGGGCAAGCGCAGGCAAGGAGTCCTGAGGCATCAGGCAAAGGTTTCCATATCGGTGCAACAAGAACAAGACCAGCAGGACGATAGGACGGAGGTCACCATGGAGCCCAAGACGGCGCCACCACCAAAGCCTTTGGCAGGCGAAGACTGCTTTTGTCAGGATAACTTGTACTAGTTGTCTCCCTTCGAATTTGGCCATTGTGGGATCCCTTCCCGCTCCATATTTGGGGAGACGACCAGGGCCTCTATAAATAGGACTAGCCACCACCACAACAAGGGATGGTTCAGTTCATCCCCAATGACACAAGTTCACCAAGCACAAGAACACCTCTCCTCAGGAGGCTGTTCTTCACTTTTAACTATTGATCCTCAGCCCAAGAGGCAATCCACCACACCACACTAGAGTAGGGTATTACACAACATCGGTGTCCCAAACCAGTATAAACTCTTGTATCTCTCACTCACTGGGTTTGTTGAGCCAGGCCGTGAGATCATGATGTGTGCGATCTAGAGTGGGGAGAGATCTTCATGCACATCCCAGTGTTCGAACCTCAAGGGTTTTGCCGGAACCCGAAATCCGACATTTGGTGTGCAAGGTAGGGGTGCACCGAAGCCTCGCCCCCCGACGGCCTCGCCTCTCTGACCGGCTCTCATGGACGCCGCCGCTTCTCCGACTGGATAGACGGGCGCCCTCCAGAATGTCGTGGGGCTCCGGGCCTTCACCCCCGCCTTGCGGCGGGTGCCACACAAGTTCAAGCTAGAGATGCCGCCCCGTTATGATGGTGCGGCAGATCCGACAGCCTTCCTGCTGGTGTACGAGGAGGCCGTTCTAGAGGCCGGGGGTGACGATAAGGTCATGGCCAACTAGCTCCCAATGGCCCTCGTTGGCGTGCCGCGCGCCTGGCTCCTCCATCTACCGGAATCTTCTGTGGCCTCCTGGGGGGAGCTACGCGACCTCTTCATCACGCCCTTCGGGGGACCAACACCCTCTGTTGTCGCGGCTCTCCTCGGTGGCTCGCAGGCCCCGACATCGGACTGTCACACCAAGCCGTTCTTTCACCAGATCAGTGCCGCCTCCACGCGGCAGGGGGCTCTCCCGGGTTGGGCGGTGCCCACGGCCGACCTGACATTCGACTCAGGGGGTCACCCAGTCACCACCGTCGGTTCGGACGTGCTTACGATGCTTTGCACGCCCACCATCTGCAGCGTAGCCATTACCAAGACCCTCATTGACGGTGGCGCCAGCCTCAACGTGCTCTCGATGGAGGCTTTTAGCCTCCTTCACGTACCGCTTGAGCGGCTCCGCCCCAGCAAGCCCTTCTCCGGAGTCGGCGGTGGCTCCTCCAACACCCTGGGGCAGATCCGTCTCCCCGTGACCTTCGGCACACGTGACAACTACCACACCGAGCTAATCGACTTCGACATCACCCGCGTCGACTTACCGTACAACGCCATCCTCGGGTAGCCGGCGCTGGCCCAATTCATGGCGGCTACTCACCCTGTCTACAACCTCATGAAGATGCCATGGAGCAAGGGCATCCTCAGCATGGATGGAGACACCAAGGAAGCCTTGGCGGCCCTCAAACTCGCCTTCAGGGCCACGGTGGCAGCTTGCCCGGCCGGCAAGGCCGTGCTCAGGACCAAGGGGACTGTGCCGACCAAGAAGAAGTAGCTATTCACTCAAGGTCAAGCCAAGACGAAGCAGATACCGGTCGACGAGGACGGGGCCTCTGGTGCCACCTTTACTATAGGAGCCAACCTTGTCCCAGATCAAGAAAGAGAGTTGGTGGACTTCTTGCGGGCGAACAAGGAAGTATTTGCCTGGGAGCCCAAGCAGCTGGTTGGGGTCCCGAGAGGAGTGATTGACCATCATCTGAGGTTATGCCCCAACGTGCGCCCTGTGAAGCAGAGGGCGAGGCGACAGTCCATGAGAAGAAGTCTTTGATCATTTAGGAAACCCACAAGCTGGAGGCAGTAGGTGTCATCCGCGAGGTCCGGTGCCTAGAGTGGCTGGCGAACCCAGTCGTCGTGCCTAAGAAAGGAGGGAAGGAGCGCATGTGTGTCGACTTCACCAACCTCAACAAGGCTTGCCCTCAAGACCCATTCCCGCTGCCGCGCATCAACCAGATTGTCGACTCCACCGCCAAGTGTGATTTGCTATGTTTCCTGGATGCGGTCTCAGGCTACCACCAGATCAAGATGGTGGTGGAAGATGTGGCGAAAACGGCTTTCTTGACCCCATGCGGGGTATACTGCTACACTTGCATGCCATTCGGACTGCGCAACGCAGGAGTGACCTTCCAGCGACTGATGCACATCGCCTTGGGGCAGCATCTCAAGGGAAACGCTGAGGCCTACGTCGATGGCATTGTGGTGAAGTCTCGGGAGGCGAGAACTTTGATTCAGGACCTGGAGGAGACCTTCGCGAGCCTGCGCCAGTTGGACTTGTGGCTCAACCTGGAGAAATGTGTGTTTGGTGTCTCTTCCGGCAAGCTACTAGACTTCCTCGTGTCCCATAGGGGGATCGAGGCCAACCCGAAGAAGGTCAAGGCAATCAAAGACATGATCCCACCACAAAAACTCAGGGAGACCGAGAAGCTTGCAGGCTGCGTGACTTTGCTGGGGCGCTTCATCTCCAAGTTGGGGGAGCACGCCTTGTCGTTCTTCATGCTGATGAAGAAGAAGGGTCCGTTCGAGTGGACCCCCGAGGCTGACCTGGCATTTCAAGACCTCAAGAGATACTTAACCAGCCCATACGTGATGGTGGCGCCTCGTCCTCTCGAGCCCTTGGTACTCTACCTGTCTGCCACACCCCACTCCGCCAGCGCGGCACTGGTGGCCCTCGGAGAGGAGCCCCAGGTCAAGGGCCCGCCAAATGGAGCCACCAAGTCGGATGAGGCAGCGCAACACCAACGCCATGCTCTTGAGACAGTGGCTGCCCCGGCGAGTCATCGAGCCCCTGAAGCTGGGGACCCACAAGAAACACCTCAGCCCCTGGGAGCCAAAAACTTCGTTAGCTCTCCCGCCCTCGTCGAGCACCCAGTGTACTTCGTCAGCACAGTGCTACGAGATGCGAGAGCACGATACCCCATGCCTCAGAAGCTCTTGCTCATGCTCCTGGTGGCCTCACGTAAGCTGCTCCACTACTTCCAGGGTCACCCCATCAAGGTCGTCTCAGCTTACCCATTGGAGAGAGTGCTTAGGAGCCCTAATGCTGCGGGAAGGGTCTCCGAATGGAACATTGAGCTACAGGCGTTTGACTTGGAGTTCAGCACAACCAGGGTCATCAAGGGGGCTGCACTCGCCGACTTTGTGGCGGAATGGACCGACACCCCGGAACTCGAAGCCGGCGAAAACTAATCTCTTTCACCAGGGAGTGAAGCGCCGGATGGCTGGGTCATGTACTTTGATGGCACATTCGCACGCCAGGGCGCGATGGCTGGAGTCGTGCTCATCTCACCCACTCAGGACAAACTTTACTACGTCGTGCAGCTTTGCTTCTAGTGGGGCGAGAAGGTCTCCAACAACATCCCAGAGTACGAGGGTCTCATCACCGCCCTCAAGGATGCGGTGGCCCTAGGGGTGAAATGCCTCACCATCAAGGGAGACTCGCAGCTCCTCGTCAACTTCTCCAACAAGGTGTATGAGCCAAAGGATGAGAAAAAGGGGCGTACCTAACGGAGGTACGCAAAATGGAGAGGCAGCTCTTGGGCCTGGAGCTACAGCATGTGCCTCATGGCACCAACAAGGAGGCTGACGACATCGCCAAAAGAGCATCCAAGCGGCTACCCCAAGAGCCTGGCATCTTCGAGGAGCAGCTCTTCAAGCCTTCGGCAGCACCTCCGCATGCGGAGCCGGTGCCACCTCAGTAGGAACTCCCCCAGACACCAGCCTCGGGAGCCCCCGCTTGCGGCCCGACCTCGGGAGCACACCTCCTCTTAGCGCTCGAGACTCAGGAGGGGTGCTGGATGGAGGAGTTCAAGGAGTACCTAATGCAAGGCACGTTATCGGAGAAGGAAGATGACGCGGAGCGTGTGGCCCGGCAGGCTACAGCATACTGCATTCAGGACGGTGAGCTATACAGGAAGCGGCCAAATGATGTTTCTCTATGATGCATTTCCAGGGAACAGGAGAATGAGCTGCTGGCTGACATACATGGCGGAGACTGCGGGCACCACTCGTTGTCACGCACCCTAGTAGGCAAGGCTTTCCGCGGCGGGTTCTACTGGACCACAACACTCAACGATGCGGCTGAGCTGGTGAAATCCTGCGAGGCCTGCCAATTCCACGCCAAACAGATCCACCAGCTGGCTCAGGGCCTCTAGACTATCCCGCTCTCATGGTCATTCATGGTTTGCGGGGCTGGATATCCTGGGCCCATTCCCTCGAGCGCCTGGAGGTTACCGCTACCTCTACGTCGCCATCGACAAATTCACCAAGTGGACGGAAGTGGAAGCCGTCCCCACCACCCCAGCCGGGTCAGCAGTCAAGTTCATCAAGGGCCTCGTAAGACGATTTGGGTCCCTAATCATGTCATAACCGACAATGACTCAGATTTCACTAGCAATCTCTTCAAAACATATTGTGCTAACCTTGGAACGCAGATCTGCTACACCTCCGTGGTGCACCCCAGGAGTAACGGCCAGGCCGAAAGTGCCAATGCAGAAGTCCTGAGGGGTCTGAAGACTAGGACCTTCAAGAAGAAGCTCGAGGCCTGCGGCAGGGACTGGCACGACGAGCTCCAGTCCGTGCTATGGTCCATCCGCACCACCGCCACCAGGCCGACAGGCGAGACCCCGCTCTTCCTCGTCCACGGAGCAGAAGTGGTTCTCCCACACGAGGTCAGGCATCGCTCCGCGCGGGTCCTGGCATTTGATGAAATGCAGCAGGACACCATGCGGGCGATGGACCTCATGTTGGGGGAAGAACTCCGCCATGAAGCCTCACACCGAGCTACGAGGTACCATTGGGCGCTACGGCGGTACCACTATCGCAGTGTCCGCTTCAGGACGCTTGAAGTGGGTGATCTTGTCCTGAGGCGGGTGCTCTCTAGGGAAGGGATGCACAAGCTCTCGTCCATGTGGGAGGGCCCGTTTTGGGTCTCCCACGTCTCCAGGCCTGGCACCGCGCGCCTGGAGACACAGGACGAGATCCCCATCCAGAACGCCTGGAACATCAAGCACCTCCAGAAGTTCTACCCATGAAGCAAGGACCGGCTCCTGTGAAGCAAGGCCCAGTGCCTGTGAAGATCTCCGCTCGTGGCACTCTCATGTAATAATGAGTGGGACTGTACACGCCCCGGAGTCTCAAGAGTTCCGCCCTCGGGCCTCGGGGGCTTCCTCCCACGTCTTAGTGGCAGCACTTAGCTCCGCGCTAGTGAGAAGACAAGAAGACTAGAGTAGGTGTCGTACGCGGCTTTTCATTTGCTCTCTGTAGTTGGCTTGCCCCTTTTTAATGAGAATTTGCTTTCTGGTGTTCCTTGCTGGCCTAGTTCCATTCCCTTTTTGACTTCTTTTCTGCCCTCGTGAGCGTTTTCGTGGTCTTTGCAAGGCACCCTCGCTCGAGCTCGCAAGCTGGCGCACCCCTCTCAATCCGTCCCCCTCGGGTACCATGATGCGAAGCGCTGGGACATGGCCGGAGGCGCCTGTGACCAGGATTCGGAAGAATAAGAATTTCCAAATTAATATTTGCAGTTCCCAGATGCCTCCCGAGCGCAGGAGGCCTTGCCAGGCACTAGGGAATGCGGGCCTCGTGAGGCGGAAACTACTTCAGGCGCTTCAAGCTAAGTTATTCCTACGCGCCTACATAAAACATTGATGCTGCAACACGACACAAGAGCGATAAACATAGCACAGCCACATGGAAATCATAGTTGTTGCACGCCCCAGCGGGGCAACATACTTGTCGCGAGGACGGGCCCATGGCGCTATCCTGAGCTTAGCCAGACCCCTCCTCGCGCTTCACTGGAGCGCGGTGTGATGCCCTCGATTTGACCGTACACTAATCATACACGCAAATGTGTACGATCAAGATCAAGGACTCACGGGAAGATATCACAACACAACTCTAGACACAAATTAAAATAATACAAGCCTTATATTACAAGCTAGGGGCCTCGAGGGCTCGAATACATAAGCTCGGAAACAAAAGAGTCAGCGGAAGCAACATTACCTGAGTACAGACATGACTTAAACAAGGTTGCCTAAAGAAGGCTAGCACAAAAACAACAACGATCGAAAATGCAAGGCCTCCTGCCTGGGAGCCTCCTAACTACTCCAAGTCGTTAGTGGCCGTCACGTTGTAGTAGGCACTCTTGGGGTAGTGGTAATCATCAGTGGTGTCGTTTGGCTCCTGGGATCCATCATTTGGTCGCAACAATCGGGTATGGGGAAAAAGAGGTAACAAAGTAACCCTTAGTACTCATCCAAAGTACTCGCAAGACTTACATCAGATCTAAACTAAGTATGCATCTGTATCAAGGAAAATGGGATGTATCTGTGGACTAAACTGCAGAATGCCAGAAGATAAGGGGAAAGCCTAGCCTATCGAAGACTGGCATGTTCAAGCATCTTCAAGCATCTTGCAGCAAATAGAAGAGTACAGATCGACATAATGTAAAGTAGTAATAGAGTTATCAACCTCGGCCGGAGATCCTTTCTCGACTCCCTGCGAGAAAGCAATCCCAGAGACATACTATCCCTTTCTTATTCACAAATCATTTCTCATCACATGTATCCAGTTCTAGTTGTATCGATCGGGATACAACTCCAAGTGTCCGTTACCGTAGGACAGGCTATTGATAGATGTTTTCTCCCCTGCAGGGGTGCACCAACTTACCCACCATGCTCGATTAACTCTGGCCGGACACACTTTCCTGGGTCATGCCCGGCCACGGCCAAACAATACGCCACAACCTGACCTAGGCTTAATAGAGAGGTTAGCATGCCGGACTAAACCTATGCCCCCAGGGGTCATGTGGCATCGCCCCGGGAACTCCTGCACGTTGTGTGGGCGACCGATGAGCAGACCTAGCTACCTCCTTCAACAAGGCAGGAGCTTACACAGTCCAACCCGGCGCGTGCCGCTCAGTCACTTGCGTCTATTAAGCTTCGGCTGATGTATACGACGCAGAACGCCCATACTATGCCCACTTGATGGTTAGTGCTATCAGGCCAGAGGCCCCTCGGATCAAATATCCAAACCGTTGTGGATTAGGAGCACGCGGTAACGAGCAGAGACTCACGAACGATGTGACCCCATCGCCCCGTCTCGAGTTCTTGCGGCAAGGGCTAAGAATGCCCAGCCACACCTCGTAAGTATCTCGTGGGCACCTTCCAGGTCAACCCAACTCCACATCACTCGCTATTAAGCTCGCGCAGGTACCCCTCAGGGCCGACCCGTCTTTAGTAACATGGCTCAGTGCAATGTCATAGTAACCACAGTAACTGTGTGTCTAACACCAAGGGGAAAACCTGAGGAATCACCCCCGGTGAATCCCACTCAACGTTATCATCAAGGTGAACGTAAGAGGATCCACCCTCGAGGTTCACATTTGATGGGTTGCACGACAGAGCCGTAGCGGAAGTGGTTAAGGAGGAAATCACCCTCGATGACCTCGACCATATAGCTACACTACAAAGATCTCATCAGGAGTGATGTAAGAGGTTCCACCCTCGGCACTCGATGGTAACTCTACTGAGTCATACAACTAGGGGGGTGATGTGCGGTGTCGGGGCCTGGATGTCCATCATGTTGATCGAGTCATCGAACATAAAGCGAGGCAAATGGGTCAAGGTGGGGGTCACTAATGGATCTCTAACCAACCTATACTAAGCAATTTAGTATAAGCAGGTAAGGTATGAAAGCAGGTAACAACAACAGGTTGTGCATTAGAGTAGGATCATACATAAAGCAATAGTAGTTATAATGCAAGCATTAGAGGGAAAGAAATGGGCGATATCAGAAACCTCAAGGGGGGTTTACTTTCCTAGTTGCTCTGGCAAGGAGGGGGTCATCGTTGACGTAGTCGATCGCAGGGGCAGCATCGGTCTCGGGGTCTACCGGAGAGAAGAGGGGGAAGAAACAGTAAATACAAAGCAAACATAGCACCACAAAGCACAACATGGCAATAAGATGTGCCGGGTGTGACCTAACACGGTAGGAGGTGATACCGGCGAAGGGTGGAAACATCCGGGAAAGTATCCCCCGTGTTTCGCGTTTTCGGACAGATGAACTGGAGGGGGAAAGTTGTGTGTTCGCTATGCTAGGGATGTGTGGCGGACGAACGGGCTACGTATCCGGGTTCGTCTTGTCGCTCTAAGCAACTTTCATGTACAAAGTTTTTCCAACCGAGCTACGGTTTTATTTTATATTAATTTTAAAACATTTTTAGGATTTATTTAATTATTTAAATCAACATTATCCAGAATAGTGTCTGCTGATGTCATCATGACGTCAGCATGACGTCAGCAGTTGACCTGGTCAACCTGACAAGTGGGTCCCACCTCTTAGTGACCCATTTTAATTAAATACATTAATTAACCTAATCAAGATTAATTACGGGGGGTGGGCCCCACTGTCATTGACTAATTAATTAGTTAACTAACATATTAATTAGTTTAGTTAATTGATTAGTTTAATTAATCAAAATTAATTAAGTTAGTTAATTCTTTTATTGAATAATTAATTAATTAATCCTTTTTAAAATTTCTTTTTTAAAATTGTTTTCGTTCACAGGGGTGGGGCCCCCAAGTCAGTGGCTCAGAGGGAGCCAACGGGGCGGGTTAGCGGGTGTCTGCCCGCTCGATAGGGCACTTGCCCAAGCCAGCCGCGGGGCGTAGCGGAGCCCCGGCGACCACCGCAGTGAGCTGCAACAGCCGCGGGGAAGGGAAGTAGCGGCGAGCACGCACGCTGGCGTGGTCGCGGGGTGGCGCGGCGGACAGAGGCGAGTGCTGCAAATGCGGGCGCGGAAGGAGCGGCGTGGCGCGTGTGGCAGCGGGTGCGGCGACGGTCGGCGCGAGCTAGACAGCGACCGCGGGGCATGTGCTGGAGGGGGCCGGAGTGGCCAAAGTGGCGCGGTACGCGCGCGCGAGCGATGCACGACAAGGGAGAGGCGGGCGCGATGGGGGATGGCCGCGGCGGCGGAGGTGGCTACGTTAGGGAGCAGCAGCGTAGTGGCGGTGCATCGCGGGGTCGGCGGCAGCCGAACGCAGCCACGGCGGGCGCGCGCGCAAATGAGGCGGGACGGCGGGCGGGACCCGCGGTGGGCGTAGCCGGGTGCGGCCACCGTGCGTTTGAGCAGCGCTGGGCGGACAGAACTCCGGGTGCGGCCACGGTTCAATGAGGCGAGAGGGGAGAGGAGGTCGGGCCTCACCTCGCGCGTAGGGAAGTGGCAGTGGGGCGCGAGGAGGGGATGGGGATGATGCGGCGGAGCGGGAGGCAGGCCAGCGAGGGGGGCGGGGGTCCGGCGAGGCGACGTGGCTCCGGGCAGCGGCGTCGTTCAGCAACGACGAGGTCGTGGCCTGAACCAATTATGGATCGGGGAGGGGGTGAGGATGGGAAGACGATGATCCGGCGACGGGAAGGGCGGCAGCGGTTGGTGTCGAAGGGGCTCGGGAACGCTCGCTCAATCCAGATCGGATCGAGAGGGGGGAGCAACGTGGGGAGTGGGGGGGGCGTGTGCGGTCTGGGTGTTAGGGTTTCCACTCGGAGGGGATATGGAGGGGGGGGGGGGTTGGGCCGGCCGGTTGCTGGGCTAGCTGGTTGTGTGGCCAGTTGGGCCACCTGGCCCAGGGGAGAGGGGGGGGGTTCTTTTCCTCTTTCATTATTTTTGTTTAATTTTCTAATTTTGTTTTCTTTTAGTCTTTAATGTATTTTAGTTTAAATAAAAATACAAAAGAAACTCCTAAATTAGTATTATCTTTTAACCCACTGCCACAAAAAGTGTGACCCCCAATTAAGATGTTTTAATATTTCAAAATTTATAAAAGGCATTTAATTAATGTTTTAGCTGTTGTTTTAATTACTTCAGTGCATTTAACTATCTTATATAAATGTGGTTACTCCATCAGTATTACCTATGATTTATTTGCCACATTTAGAACATTTTTGTTTTAACATTTGAAAACCTTTATTGTTTGACTTTACTTTAAATTTGAATTTGACTGAATTTGAAACAGTGCGAGTTTTAACAACAGCAACCGAGGTGACGTGGCATTATTAGAAGAGTGTTACTATATCTTAATTATCCGGTCGTTACAATTCTCCTCCACTACAAGAAATCTCGTCCCGAGATTTAAGAGGTGTGTAAGGGTGAAGAATAGGTTATGAAATTCTAACGATTCTTCTTGGTCTTAGTTACTCTCTGCACTGGTATCATGCATGTTTAGGCAACTTAAACCTGCTGTCGATATCAAAACATGATAATGCACTTCATAAAGTCATAGTTTGAATTTGAACTTGAACCTTGAGTTCAAAATAACTCAAACCCATCTGGTTTTAGTTGCATTAGCCCAACATACTCATTTTGCCATGTCATGATCATGCATCATACTGTGCATTGCATTGATTATGTTTCCTTCTTTATTGCCGGAAGTTGTCCCCTCTCGATAGACGTGGTTTCAACGATGAGTTCGATGACACCGATGAGGAGTTATATCATCTTCAGAAGTGCTAGGCAAGCAAAAACCCCTTGTTCATTCCGATACAATCCCCCTCTCTTGCTCCTGCTCTCCTTTACTGCATTAGGAGAACACCGTTTCAACTGTTACATGCTGCGGTAGCTGAACCCCTTTCCTCTGCATGACCTATCATTGCCACAGTAAATAGATGAAACCCACTAGCATGAGTAGGAGTTGTTTGAGCCCTGATGTGCCTACTCATTCATGCTTGTTTGTCGTGCCTGCTATTGCTTAGGGTTGTGTCAGGTCTGATTCATCGGGGATGAATCGGAGGTGTGTGAACATGTCGTACTGTTGCGAGCTAAGTGTGTGAATACGATTTGGTAAAGGTATCGGTGAGAGGCCATGTAGGAGTACATGGTGGGTTGTCTCATTAAAGCCGTCCTTAGGAACTGAGTTCTGTGTTTGTGATCCATGAAACAGCTACTACCACACGTTGGGCCCTGAAATATGACCCCGCTCGACTTATTAACCGCCCTTGTCCTCTGTCCAGGAGTTGCAACTAGTTTCTGGTGTTTGTAGGATATGTGTTCGCGGCCGTGCGTAGCGCTGACCCTAGGGGTGGGCAATGATGCGGTAGATACACCATGGCCGGGTATGTCGGGCGCCCGTTTGGCGTCTGGGGACCCTGTACACATCCGTTGGGGCCGTTGAGGACACCCCGGTCGGATTTCCATGCGGATGGAACCCGAATAGGCGATAAACCTGGACTAGAGACTTGTGTGGTTAGTCATGTCGTGGTCTACACCCACGTCGGCTTTCGCTTGAAGCCTGCCGAGCACATGTCGTGTGCAGACGCTAAGTGGTGGAAACATGTGTGAAGAAGTACACCCCTGCAGGGTTATAAATGATCTATTCGAATAGCCGTGTCCACGATAAAGGACTTCTGGGTTGCCTATAACAGTTCATAGACAAGTGAAAGTGGATACTCTAAAATGCGCAAGATAAGCGTGAGTGCTATGGACGGCGTTCTCATAGGGAGAGGGAAGCGGATCCATAGTGGTGTATTGATATGGTGAATATGTGGACTCGTGTGCGCCACCTCAAAAGAGTTGCTTGCAGTCGTAGTTCAGGTTAGCCACTGAGTCAAAGCTGGCTTGCTGCAGTTAAACTCCACCCCCCTGTTGATACCGATGCATATGTAGTTAGTTCTGATGTAAGTCTTTATGAGTACATTTGTACTCATGTTTTCTTAATTTATGTTTTGCAGAGAGACGTCAGTCTCGCTAGTAGTTCCATGTGGACTTCGATGTTTAGCTTGCTACCTCAGCTACGATCTTGTGCCCTCGGCAGGGTCTTGTAGATTGTCAGGCTTCTCAGCCTTCTTCTTTTGTAGTTGTCTGTACTCAGACAGGTTATGCTTCTGCATGTGCTTGTTGCTTGTATGCTCTGTATGTTGGGTCATGAGACCCATGCTTGTAATACTTGGCTCCTCGGAGCCTAATGAATAAATACTCTGAGTCGTAGAGTCTTGTTGTGATGCCATGTTGTATTTGCACATATCGAGCATATTGTGTGTATGATTGAAATGCTTGGTATGTGTGGGATCCGACAACCTAGTTGTTTATCCTTGGTAGCCTCTCTTAAGGGGAAATGTAGTCTTGTGCTTCGATGAGCCATAGTAGTCCGCTACAGCCCGGTTCACCGGAGTCCTACTAGCCCAGCACTACTACTCCGGAACACTTGACTGGCCGGCATGTGATTCACTTTGTTCCTGTGTTTGTCCCTTCGGGGAAATGTCACGCGGTGACATCCGGAGTCCTCCCTAGCCAGCTACAGCCTGGGTTCCTGGAGTCCTGTTAGCCCAGTGCTACAGCCCGGATTCGCACGCTGTTGACCGACATGCTCGATGTTGATTCATGTATGCATATCCCCGTAAGTTAGTGCCACTTTGGGTTCATGACTAGTCATGTCGGCTCGGGCTCTCTGTCATATGGATGCTAGCGACACTATCATATACGTGAGCCAAAAGGCGCAAATGGTCCCGGGCCATGGTAAGGCGACACCTGTGGGTATACCATGCATCAGGCCGCAAAGTGATATGAGGTGTTACATGCTAGATTGGTGTGACTTAGAATCGGGTTCCTGACAGGCGGCCATCTTCCCGGAACACCCTCACATAGAGGGTCGCGTTGCCATCATACTTGAAGTGGAGGGAGCACCGCCGGCCCAGGCCGCATGCGCGGGCAAATGTCTGCCAGCAGTGGGCCAGGGCTGCGTTGCCTGCGGTGGAGACCTTGACCGTGACCCATGAAGCCTTGCTGCAGCAGCCGTCCGCCTGCAGCCAGAGACCGCCTAGACCCATGGCTGGCAGCTCACCGGCAAAGAAGCACGGGAGCTGAAGCCAAGTACCAGCCGGGTTCTCTGACCACACGACGAATTTCGGCAGCACTTCCGCCGAGTGGAAGCGCGGCCTGGGAGGCCGTGCGACCATGGCGTGCCTCCCTTTATCGACGGGGCTGCCACGACCTGGGCAACCACCACCATGTGAAGAGATGCCACCGCGGCCACAAGGGGCCGCGTCGGGGGTCATGGTGTGCTTGTGGGGACGGCCACGCCCCCTCTTGGGCGGTGGTGAGCCAGGCCCCTCCTGGCGAGCCTTCCCCTTCTCTGCAGCCGAGAGCCTCTTCGCAGGCACCATGGGTGTCGCTACCGGCAGTGAAGCAAGGAAGAAGAAGGAGCGGGGGAAGCAAAGGAAGAGATGGGTGATAGGGGCTCCGCCCCCTCATCCCATTTATAACCAAGGGGAGGCCAACAGCCATCCTCCACGATCTAAGGTAATAATGATCTTTTTCTGCACGCAGCAAGGACTCGTCAAGTCGGGTAGTTGCTGAAGCGGCATGGGGAAGCAGAGGCGCCCACGTCCAATCAATCGCCACGCGACAAGAGGGGCCACAGGCTTTTGGGGCCTGCAGCGCTCCGCACTAGCCCCTTGGCTTCGCCTCAAAGCCAAGCCCGAGCGCGCCTTGTGCCCGGGGGCTACAGTCGGCGTCCTGGGAACGGGGGTGCCCAGACTTGCCTGCCTGTAGCCCACAGCGTGGCTCCATGAGCTGCACTGTACGGCGCATCTTCAGCAGCAAACACTCAAGACCATCGTGAGGGGCCAAACCTCGCGAGGCGGATGGCAGAAGACCTCCTCAGGGGCAGCCCCACCAGGCTGGCTCACGAGGGGTAGAGAGATAAAGGCAAGGGACACCTCGCGAGGTTTCTTTGACGCAAGCCATGATGACTTGCGCCTAGCGGGCGCTAGCGTGCAGTGTCCTCCTTTCCTCTCTGGTGCTAAAGGGGCAAGCGCAGGCGAGGAGTCCTGAGGCATCAGGCAAAGACTTCCATATCGGTACAACAAGTCCAATACCACTAGGATGGCAGGATGGAGGTTGGATCCCTTCCCGCTCAATATTTGGGGAGAGGACCAAGGCCTCTATAAATAGGACTAGCCACCACCATAACAAGGGAGGATTCAGTTCATCCCCAATGACACAAGTTGACCAAGCACAAGAACACCTCTCGTCAGGAGGTTGTTCTTCACTTATAACCGTTCATCCTCAGCCCAAGAGGCAATCCACCACACCACACTGGAGTAGGGTATTACACCACATCAGTGGCCCGAACCAGTATAAACTCTTGTGTCTCTTGTTCTTTGGGTTCGTTGAGCTAGGCCATGAGATCATGATGTGTGTGAGCTAGAGGGGGAGAGGTCTTCATGCTCACCCCAGTGTTCGAACCTCAAGGGTTTTGCCGGAACCAGAAATCCAACAGAGTCCATCGCTATCGTCGTGTTTTGCTGCTAGAAGTTATTCCGCTGCTATGAGTTGTTCTGCTGCTAGCATAGAGCAACCTTGGCAGGCGTAGTGTCGCCGTGCCGATGTAATTCCTGGTTATATCAAAACCCTTGTATCCCTGAGTATTTGTAATTAAGAGCTGATTAGTTCTATACCAAGCAGTGCCGTATTCCAGAAGACTTGATCTCTGGGCTGGAATACGGGGTGTTCCAGTCTCTCTGAGCTGGGGTGCCACAAGTCTTGGTATCAGAGTAGGTCTGGCTGTAGGACGTCCTAGTCCGCGCGAGCATTAGAAAATGGTAGTATAGAGTCTTGTCAGTATGCCGCATTTGATTGTTTCATTTGTTTGCTAGATAGCATGCATATAGACTCATTATTTTGTCGCTAATGATTGATCTTGTGAGTGTAGGTGGCATCGGTTTCAATCCACTACCTACACCCTCCTTCTTTGCATACCTGCTCTTTGGTGTTCGGCACCATCTCTGTCCAAGTGGAGTGATGCCGGGGTACCAAGTGTTCCAGACACCATTTGCGGGTATCGCATCCTTATCCTTCCACTAGTCACCCCTACCTTTTCGGTGATAGCCATGTTTCTATCCCGAATCGTGCCATTCGTCTTGCCTTGTTGGCAACCCATATTGATCTCTGCTATCAGAAAAGGGCAATGTCAACAGTCATTGTTTTCACCTCTACCCTACCATGTCACCCCATTCTTTGGACGTGTACGGTTCCCTTCTGTACGCTTGATGATGGTGTGATCATGACCTCCGTGTCTGCCCAGATGTGACCAGTGTTAAGCTAGCGATTAGTGTAACCTTGTTTACACCAACTCCTTCCACACGAGAATTCACTTTCGTGCACACTACCACAACATAATAGATCGCAATGCCGGAGTTTCCGCGAGACTTGTGTGCTTAGATGTGCATGCAAATTATTGTTGTGAGCAGCAGTAATATGTGGTGTTGCTTGAATATGATATTATTTGTATGCTTTATGTGCTTTTGTATTAGTCATTTATTTTGCTTATTTCTTTTGGCCCTTGGTGCTGCATTATTTTCCCTTATTAAAGTTTCTCATGCACCGACACCCGACCCGAAGAATCAGCAATGAGTTCAAATATTCGGAAGCTCAGTTAAAGATTATGGAATTCTAAGCTGACTGCATTATATTGGAAATATCTCGTATGACTGCAAAAGATATCTTGGTTTTATTATAGGTATCAAGTATACATCAGTGTGCAATCTTCATTGCAGTAATGACGGAATCAGCCGAAATATAGCTTTGGGTGCAAGACGAACAGTATATGATCAGTCAAAGGTATGGTTTATATACAAGGTTGATTCTGTTGTGAGTAAGATTTGAAATATGCTATACCCTGGAAGCAAGTCAGAACGTACTATGAATTCAGTCTTCCGCAAGAAGGATAGTTGAAGAACCTTTTTTCATATGAATAATCAATAGCAGAAATATTAAAGGATATATATATATATATATATATATATATATATATGGCATTCAGTCAGCACACCACAGTAAAAAGCTTCTGGTGTAAGCAACACAATCATCCCTCGCAAGCTACACGAGAAGCTTCCAATGCAAGATTCCTCTATCTTCTCGAGAATGATAGGTGGATGACTTCCCGGGTAAGATACTCTGCCTTTTTTGGTACGCCGCCACAAAGGCTTCTGGCACAAGATATCGAGTCTCCCCCAGCAAGTCTTTAAGGGGGGAAGCTTCTGAAGTATGGTACCCGGTCATCCTCAGCATGATACTTTCGATGGTTTCCAACACAAGTTGTCCAATATTCCTCAGTACGACACTGGTACAAGGTATTACACAGTGAGTTGACAGCATATGGCAGTGCATATCAGGAAATCAGGTCCGCAACAATTTGTTCATAAAGAAGAATCAGTTAGAACACAAGTGTCTTCCTTGGGAAATCAAATACTTATACTACAAGCATGCTGCCAAGTCCATGCAAGTCACTTGTATGATGATGAAGTCAAGGTAAGAACTCGACAACCTCACCAGTTATGCAAGAGGAAGAAAGCCAGTTATACACCTCAGTGGGTGATGCAAGAACCGATAAGCATTGAAGAAAGACAACATGGGACAAAATTTTGGCCGTGCTTATCAAGGTCAGCTTTTTCACACCCAGCAAGGTGATATCGTTAACCTTTGTCACTGTCTTGTATGGTTACAATGGACTCTGTACAAGGCACGTGAACCTGGTATATATTTGATGACCCGACAATGAACAAGTATAAGTTACGAATGCCGGAATATTGCACCCGACAATATCGATGGTCACACAAAGAATATATATATATAATGTTACTATTCATCACCCATGGTGCAGAATAAGTTATTCTTCACCCGAGGTAATCTTACGATCATGTCATAATTAAATTACGCTTGGAATTCAAATAGTTACATTCCTATTGATTCACTACGTAAAATTTGACATAAGAAAATAAAAATATAGGTCATAAGACAAGAAAATTTACTGTTTATGTGTATTTTACACTATGTTTTTACATTTGTAATTTTACATAACATAAAATATATATAGGACAACACTATTCTAATCCTGGTATTAGAATAAGTATTCTGATCACAACACCCCTGTAAGGAGGCGCGGACGTGTTCCCGAACTCTGGGAAAATAGAAAAATAAAACCACCCGACCCAACTCCCTCGTTTCCATCCGGCGCATCCCCCACTTCACGAATCGCCGCCGCCCACCATGCCGCCTCCCGTCACGCCGCTGTCCCACCTCCCACCGCGTCGCCGCCCACGAGGAATGCCATCGTCGCCGCCCACCACCAGGATCCCACGCCATCGCTGTTCACCACCACTATCCCGCGCCGCTGCCGCCCACCAACAGGATCCCCGGCCGCTCCCTCTACCACCGCGGCTCTTCCCCGGTGAGTGCTCCGGCACCTCCCTCACCCATCTTGCTAATCCACGGTGGCTCCTCCCCGGGCTGGCCTCCCCACCAAGGCGGCTCCTCCCTGTGTTTGCTTTCCCCGTGTGCTACAGCCTCGGTTCAACCTTCCTTGATGCGGAAGAATGCGCACAGTCCTCTACGATACATATCTCCGGTGTCCATCCCTACCTATTGTTCTCTATGTTAGTTCTTGCATGATTTTTGTGTTCTATGTGTGCCCATACAGCATCCCGAGAAGAACCTCCTAGTGCCAGTTTCATTCACAAGGTCTACTGAACATTGCAACGTTGTGGCTACTGTAGAACAAAATTGAGATAGAACAAATTGAGAAGCACCAAAGTTTAGAGAGTCTGATAATTAAAGTTCAGAGAAATAAAGTCGAGCATGTCTGAAGCTCCGCACAATCGAGCTAAGCACGTCTCTCTTGGCATACTATGAGACTGCAAAGCATCAGCTCTCACACAGACCTTTACTAGTGCACAAAAGTAATGCTTCTTCATTATTTATAGTCCTGCAAAACAATACTACTTCTACGTGTGCCTGCTCTCTTCCAGTGAGAGGTCATGTGATAGCATAATGCACCCGTGGATGCTTCGCCAACATGTAGACTGAAAAAGAGAAAAAAAGGAAGATGTTGTTGAAGTTCAGAAAAGCTAAGGATACAAGTTCTGACATCGAGGACCAGGTACTGCCGCTCGAGGACTCCTCCTAGACGGCGCGATGAAGCTGAGATACGCGTGCACGAAGAGAGAGCCCTTCTTTCTCATGAACAGCACAACTCTGCCCCCACATCCAAAAAGGTGACCTTCTCCCCTTGTGCATACTGACCTTCGTCTCACATCTCACACAGGGAGCAGGATACAGAGCACCGGTCTCTCTCTTGTGTATCTGGATGAACAGCAAAAAAGTTGGGCAGCATCCATCATTCGACCATAGTTCTTTCTTTTTGTTGTGTATCTGGAATTGATGTAACCGATGATTTTTTTAATAAAAAATCACAAAAACTGTTGTTCATAAAGTAGTTGACTTCTTAATATAATGTACATGCAGCACCGACACGACGAACCTTTGTGTTCATACTCCATTTCTCTTCTATATTACTTTGTGCCGAGATTTTGGTTTTGAAAAAAATAGATGCATGTTGACAATGTGTACAAAGAAGTTCAAAATATTAATGCCCGCCGCGGGTTCATGTATTACTTCACAATAATGTACGCACAATTTTTCTCCCTCTAAAAAATGCGTGCACACGAGTGAAAAACCTAGAAGTTCAAATTAAAAGAATGATCATTTCAAAAATTTCAAAAAATGGATTTCCCCGTTTATAGAAAAAACCTAGAGGTTCAAGTTTAAAAGACAAAGAGGTTCAAAGTTTATTAGAAACCCAAGAAGGTAGAATTAAAAAAAATTAAGCATATCAAACAATTTTACTAACAAAAGGGATATTCTCTATTAAAAAATTCATAGAAGTTCAAATTAAAAAAACAGAGCAATACGATGTTTATACAAAATTCAGATTTTCCTGCTTATTGAAGAGTGAAAACAAGAAGTTCAAAATAAAATAATGCAGTAGTTTAAATTTTAAATATAGAGCAGTTCAAAATTCATAAAAAAGATTTTCACCATTTCTAAATAAAAACAATCTCGAAGTTCAAATTGAAATAATGAACCAGTTCAATAATTATTACAAAACTAGGATTTTTTTAGTTATAAAAAGAAGTAAACCAAGAAGTCCAAAAAATATGTGCCTCCGATTTTGGTTTACATGAGAAAACAAAAAATATGTATTGGAGAAGTTCATTTATTATTGCCCCAAAAGTTCATATATTACTACCATGTATTTTGACATTTCACAACACCGGCGTGTGGAGTCCATGAAGAAAAAACCCTCTAGAAAGTTCTTGTATAAAAATCAACGAACCCCCCGACGCCGACGTAATGCTTGCATGCGTATAGTAGCACATAGTATTGTGTGTACTACCAGTTGGTGTTGTAGTGTGCATGTATATTCTCGTGTAATTTTTTGCTTTTCAAAATAACATGAAGTTCAAGTTTCAGAAAAATCTAAGTTCAAAGGTATCACATACCGAAAAATTTCATCCAAAAAACCCCAAAGAAGGTCATTAAAAAATCATCTCCAAAAATATTGTGTTTGATAAAATAAACATAGAAGTTCAAATTTAAAAACAGAGCGACTCGATTTCTATCAGAAAGTTGGATTTTTTCCGTTACTAAAAGAAAGAAAACCAGGAAGTCCATATTAAAAAGATGGTGACGTTCGATGATTATAGAAAACTCAGATTTTCCTCATTATTAAAGAATGGAAACAAGAAGTTCAAAAATAAAATAACAAGAAGTTCAACTTTTAAAAATAGAGCGCTTCAAAATTTCATCAAAAAGATTAACAAAATAAAATTAGGAAGTACATATTAAAAAGATGGAGATGTTCGATGACTATAGAAATATCAGATTTTCCTCGTTATTAAAGAATGGAAATAAGAAGTTTAAAAATTAAATAACAAGAAGTTCAACTTTTAAAAATAGAGCGCTTCAAAATTTCATAAAAAAGATTAAGAAAAAAACCAGGAAGTCCATATTAAAAAGATGGAGAAGTTCGATGATTATAGAAAACTCAGATTTCCCTTGTTGTTAAAGAATGAAAACAAGAAGTTCAAAAATAAAATAACAAGATGTTCAACTTTTAAAAAATAGAGCGCTTGAAAATTCTTAAAAAAGATTAAGAAATTCAGATTAATATTCATAAAAAACTCAGATATTTTCACGTAACCGAGAGGAGTTCAGATTGATAACTGCCAGAAGTTCACGTATTACACGGTGTGCATTTGTATGCAAAAAAAAGAATCAAAAAGCCAGGCCCGAAAGTTTTGTTACTAGAAGTTCAAGTTCTCGGCCCGAGAAAGTTAAAAAATCTTGTGAGAGAGGTTGAACAAAAAATGTGACAGAAGTTCAAGGTGAAACAACGAGAAGTTCAATACTGCAAGGAATGCATTTCAGATAGTAATATAAGAGTAGAAAACAAAAAGTTTAAAAAGGTTTGTTGCAAGAAGTTCACGTGCTCCCCCGGTGAAGTTCAAGATCTCTAGTGCGAGACGTCCGACCTTCAATTATATATAAAAAACAGGCAAAAAACGACTATGTTTTTTCCATTTATAAAACTGCTCTTAAATGATAAAAATTTGTAACGTGTGTCTACATGAAAAAGATGCTCCTATTCATAAGCTTTCCAATGGTATATTATATGCTATATTCCGATGAATGGTTTAAAAGTTTTATGTATACCGTTAAAAACACATTTTTACGCATTCAAAAAATATTTTGAACCGCCGCGAGTATGAAAAACTGAACAACACGAAAAAGTTGCGTGTTTGCAACAGCTTTCCATCGGCATATCATTTGCTCAATTCTGGTAAGTGGTTTGGGAGTTACAGGCAAAAACATCACGTCATAAATAGAGTGAAGTTCAAACAGACGTGCGCGGGAAGTTCAACTACTTCACATAGTGCATTTCCATTCGCGATGAAGGCGGAAATTATGATCTCGTCATTTTCTAATTTACTTCAAAACAACAGGAATATCATTTGTGTAGGTTCAAGTCCTCATCGGAGAAATTTAAAAAAATTATCGTGAGAGAGGTTTGTACAAAAATAATATCATTTATGTAACACTTACGAAATGGATGGGAAAATTAAAAATGAAAATACATCACGGAAGTTCAACGTGAAAACAACACGAAGTTCGACTACTATAGTGAATGAATTGGAGATGAAAAACTTTTAAAATTGTCGCGAGTATGAAAAAATGATCAACACGGGAAAGTTGCGTGTTTACAGCAGCTTTTCATCGTATATCACTTGCTCAATTCCGGTGAGTGGATGGAGAGCTATGAGCAGTGGATGGAGAGCTACACGCAAAAAAAATCACATGAAAAACAGAGTGAAGTTCAGGTACACGCGCCGAGAAGTTCAGGTTCTTCACGCGGTGCATTTTCGAAGAATCTGTTTCACGATAAAGGTAGAACGAACGATCTCGCCATTTTCAAAATTACTTGAAAATGGCAAGGAATCACAGAAAACCATCAACATGAAAAAGTTTTGCATTTTCCGTAGCTTTTCAGCGGTATATTATTTGCCCCATTCTGATAAAGTTTGTAGAAATTACGGCGAAAATACGTTTTTCGCCATTTTCAAAACTGACTTAAAACCGTAAAGAATTGGGAGAAACAATACATACCAAAAAGTTTCGCATTTCTGCAAGCTCTCCAACGCCATATCATTTGCTGCATTCGGACGAACGGTTAAAAAATTAGCTCAAAAATACGAACTCGGTAGGACTTGGACCATTTTCTAAATTACTCTTAAACCATTCAAAATTAGAAAAAAAAACTTTCCAGATGAAAAAGTAGCGCATTTTCATAAGCTTTCCAACGCCATATCATATGCCTCCATTGGATTAGCCATTTAGAAATGACATCGAAATAACGAACTCAGCTGTTCGGTTTACGAAATTTTACATTTTTTCAAATTACTCTTTAACCATAGTGAATTAGAGAAAACTTTCAACATGGGGAAGGAGCGGTTTTGCAGCAGCTTTCCAACGCCATATTATATGCCTCATTCCGATAAACGGTTTAGAAATGTGATCGAAAATACGATTCACGTTTTTTATGCGAAGAAAAAACGATTTTCAAAATTGCTCTTAAACCGCTTATATTTTGCCAAAAATTTAAGTTGGGTCATGATATTGGTGTCCATAGCTTTCCAACGGTATATCGCAAGCCCCATTTGGGCAATGTTGGCGGAAGTTCAACCTAGTTCACAGGGAAGTTCAACGTACTACTAGCAGGGCAGGTCAGGTTGTGATCAGAATATTATTCTGATCGTACCTCCTTTATGCTGGTCACGGCAGGCGACAGAAAAATATTTGGTACAGATTGGATACTCAAGATAGTGGATCTAGTCAAGATGATTCAGAAACTCCTACAAGACGTTAGATTTTACCAAAAGAACAATTATGATTCACGCCACTGTATTGAACACGGAGGACATGCATCTAAGTAAGCAACCCGATGCCAGGATGAAAAGAATTTGTGCCCACCGAGAAAATTGGTTCACAACACCATGGAATGTTGTCAGTACTAGATGATACATCCATCGGAGAGCACTCACAGACTTGTGAAAAGGCATATATCTCAGTCACGATAATCCATCGCACCCCAGTTAACCACCTCAAAGACAGACAGTCAAGTCATATAAATTTCAGTATGAACAATCATATAAGGAAAAGCATACCCGAGTTGGAAACAGTTTCCTTAAGTCAGGCATATTCATATTTGTTCCCTAAGCAACCAAATCTCGATGACGATATTTCTTTAAGGGGGGAAGGTTTGTGACACCCTGGATTTTGGCCCTTTCTTTTTCTTTGGATTTTTGAATTTGAATTGATTTTCTGTGGCTCTGTGGTCCTGAAACCTGGGAAGATCATCTCTTCTCAGGCTCCCAAGTGGCTTGTCATCCTAAAAACCATCTCATGACCTTGTCATTTTCATCTTAGCCCAATCCCAATATTATTTTTTATTGGGAATATTCCTTTTTCTATTAAAGGAACAATCCTTCTAGCCCTAGGTTCTGAAACAAACTATATTTCTATCACTCCCAGAATTCCCAAACAATTCTCAAAAATTGTTTAAGTCATGTATTCCAATGATATGTCAAAATCCTCCCTTGGCATATATATGTCTCCAACGTATCTACAATTTTGGATTGTTCCATGTTGTTATATTATTGTCGTGGGATTGTCACGGCAAATGTCCTAGTGTGAGGAATTAGTCATGGAGCCATCACAACTAGGTTAGCTTATAGGGGTTAAGCGGGACAAAAGACACAGGGAGTTTATACTGGTTCGGCCCCTTGCGGTGAAGGTAAAGGCCTAATCCAGTTTGAGGTGGTATTGCTTATGTCTCGATTACCAGGAAGCGAATATGCTTGACCTAGCTTTCGATCTCTTGTCTCCCGCCCTAAGTCACCGCCGGGTCGTCCCTTTATATACACAGGTTGACGCCCAGTGGCTTACAGAGTCCTTGCTGGCTCATAAACAACGTGTCCGGCTCGATGACTAACTACATATGCCTTACAATACAAGCTCTACTCATATGGCGGTTTACACCTACGGGCCTTAAGCCGCCTTTAGGCTTTGGGCTCTTCATAAGTCATCCTCATGAACCGCCATCTTCGATTCCTTCATCGGCTTTGTCTTGTGAGTCGCCATGACTTAACCCGGCCCCTCCTGAGTGGGTTAACTCAGTAGTTATATCCCCAACATTAGGCCCAGGTTGATTTGAACTTCGTTCACGTCAATATTCAACACTTAGAAAAATTCCTTATTCATTACCTTCATGAGAATTTGTAACTCACTGTGACATCATCCTCTGGAATCTTGATAACCCGCCGTGACGTCACTTATTATTAATTGTACACAAAGCCAAAATCTTTAATGTATCTCCTCATTTTTAATAAATCTCCAAAAATCGAGCCGTCTATACTATCACATATCTGTTTTTGGTCTCCTTGATTCCCGTGCTTGTCACTTATCCATTTGCCTTACAAATAGAGCCGGGGGTCTCTTCCACTATCCCCCCATGCCTCTTCGTCTGACTCCTTCCTCGCGACGACCTAGCATGCTAGCTCTGCCGCCGCCGTCAACCTTCACCTCTACTCTGACAACGGCCGCTACATCAACCTGTTCGGACCTGATCTCATCCGCACACCTCAGCCGCTCAACAGCCTTGGTAAGTTATTCATCGAAGGTCGTTCTTGTTCTTGGTCGTAGGAGTTTTGATTCACCCTTTCTACTCCTCCTACACCGTGGCAACCTTTAGCAATCCCTTTTATTATTTAGAATATCTCCTTTGTATATATGAATCAATCTGTACCCATGAACTATTCCAGCACCGATGCTTTCAGGTCTGAATATTTTTGTATTTAACTGAAGTGTGCTAGATCTGAAATTATAGCATCAATCTGCAAAAACTTGTTTTTCTGAACACTTAGCCATTTTCCCCATCCGTAGATCTGCTCTTTCAACATTGGTATAAGCAGCTTAACTCAAAAAATAATAACCCGCCAGGTATCATTAGTCCCCTCTTAAGCCGCTAATAGTTCTTCGGTAATCTTGAAATATCAATCTCCGGCTTAATACCTAGTCGTGCTTCCTTATTATTTGCCCTTTAATCGTAAGCCGGCTTAACCATGTAACCTTAAACCGGCATAATCTTCTTTCAGAAATGGCTAAGACATATAATTCTTGCAATTGGGTCAAATCTCGGATTATTGAGGAAGATCTGAACAATCATGTCACCACTGGCGCTGTTGGGGATATTACAACCTGTTTGTAGTTTATTAAATCTTATAGAAGGCCCAAAGGCCTGGGGCCGACTTAAGGCTCGATATTGTAAGTAAGCCACCATATGTAAGGAAATACTTGTACAGAAAGGCATGTAAAGAAAGTCACCGAGCCGGACACGATTATGAGCCGGCCGGGACTCTGTAGGCCACCTGGCGTCAACCCGTGTATATAAGGGGGAGACCCAGTGGTGGTTTAGGGCAAGAAACAACCAAGTCGATAACCAAGCCGGCGAGTTGAGCCTCTTGGAAGTCGAAACCTTAGCAATACCAATCCCAACTAGACGTAGGCTTTTACCTTCATCGTAAGGGGCCGAACTAGTATAGAACTCTCTCGTGTCCTTTGTCCCGATTAACCCCTTTAAGCTTCCTAGTGCGATGGCCCTACGACTAAATCCTTGCTCTAGGACATCTGCTGTGTCAACTCCATGACAGGCGCCTTAGCCAAAAAGGAGGATATCCACTGGAGAGCTCCTGGTGATGAAGTCCTTCCTCAATCTAAAGATGGAGAAGTAATTGTTTTTATTGATCACCTGGATCGAGGGTTTAGCCCACCCGGCTCAATTTTTTTCATGATGCGCTTTATTTCCTGCAACTGCACCCTCAAGACATCAGACCCAACTTCATGTCTAACCTCTGCAATTGTCAAGTATTTTGTGAAGCCTATCTTGAAGGGGAACCCACGGTTGACCTATTCAGGGAATTCTATTATTTAAACCGCCAAACTGAATTTGTTGACGGGTCGTGCCAAGAACTTGGTGGAGTAATTATTCAGAAGAGGAAAGATGTCAGTTTTCCTCATGCCAAGCTACATAGCGACCCCAAGGATTGGAACCAGACGTGGTTCTATGTTAGAGACATATCCCTAGATGGTGAGAATCCTTTGTTGGGTTACCGCGAACACCGTCTTAACAACAACCATCCACTTCCCCAACGTCTTGATACAAAGGAGTGGGCCAAGTGTGCACCTGTTTTCTCAAAACTCAGAGCCTTTATGGCCAACGGCTTAACTGGCTTCGATTTTTTCCGGTGTTAGCTGTCTTGGAGTATGTTACCATTAAGCCGTCGCCCCGGCTTAATGTGTGATTATTTTGATGATGTTAAACATCCTCAGCGCCATTGTGATATTCAGGTATCTGAGGCAGAGGTAACTAAAGCCACCAAAAAGTTTTTGAATGAACCTGTAAAAGAGTGAAACAAAACTGGACTTAGTCCCTTCTGCACCGTCAACCAGCCACCAGCAGTAAGAATTTCCTGACTCATACTTAATCCACATTCTTCATATCCTCTTATAATCTTTCTAATTTTTAACAGGATGACGATCCATTTTGGAAGAGGAAACCGCAGGATAAGCCGGCCAAAGCACCTCGTGTCAAGCACAAGGTCAACAAGAAGCCTACCAAAAAGGAAATTGTCGAGTCTTCCGAGTTAAATATTTATGACGACGATGATAATCATGAGTCATAGGTAGAACTTGATTCACTTGGCTCCTTTTTCATATATCTCATTGACAATAATTGTTATCAGGACGACGTAGAGGCTAGCCGGGTAGGTGACGCTGAGGTAATTATCCTTTCCTCCGGCTCAGAACCTCTGCCAACACAGAAAACCCGTCAAGCAAGCCGGAAAGTAAGATTTTCTCACCCTCTAGCTTACTTGGATCCAAACTTTATTTTGAAGAAACAACAACATGAAGCTCGCCGCACAACTCGGCATAGCGGCAACATGATCACGTTCTCCGGCTTACCAAACACTCCACCTCGCAAATGCCGTCCAAAGGTCTTACACATTTCTGACATACATTACCCCAAGGCAGGTTATTTTCGACAACCTCTTAACCCGTCTGATTCAAACTATCAGGGGACTTCTCATTCCTCTTCTGGTGAGTCAACAGGAACACAAATTCCGGCTTTCAAGACTGTACCTGGGTAAGTTCATTTCCATTTATTCCGACTTGCATACTTGATCATCCTCTTGACTTCCCTTTATTGTTTATTTTTTTCAGAGCCCAAGCTAAGCCCAGCAAGAGGGCCAGGCTAAATAAGTCGGATAATGACTCCAATCCATTGGAGCCGGAAAAACAACAACCAGAACTTTATCACCCAACTGCTGAAGATATTGTTGATGATTTGCCACCACAAGAGCATAATGTTGATATCGATCCAATGAATGTTAATCTGTCGGACATCAATCCACCAAGTCCTATCAGAACTACCAGTCTTGTTAAAGTCGGCAGATGGAAAAGATGATGATGTAACCATTACTGGCCATGGTTTCACAACCCCAGGTCGTCCTACTGTCTTATCTAGGCACAACACCAAAGAAGAAATTTCTGCTGAAGATAAAGGCAAGTGGAAAGTAGACTTCGAGAGTTACACTCATTTCAGTGCTCAAGACCTCCATTCTGGCTAACTGAATCGTCTGTATACCAGCCGTGACTTCAAGGCCGGCTTAGTTAACTTGATGAAGGAACGCTATGAGGTAAACACGGCAATCCCTTTCATATAAGTATATTTCCCTTAGCCACCAAGTTTATTGGACATGATAGAATAGAATGTGCTGTGAATTTTGATAGTTGCATAGATGCAAACCAGTAGCCCCCAAGGGACGGTTTGTATTTTGAATATGAACCGGGACTTAGTATTTTAATTCTGCATATGTAGGTCCCAAGGGTCGTCTTAACAATTATGTTAAGTTAGGACTTATTTTGTAGCAATTGCATAATGCTATTCATAGTATTCACAAGCTGGACTATTACCCCTTGTCCGGGTCAACCGATATGCTTATCTTTTGACAAGAGTAGTATGCATTAGCCCCCAAGTGCTAAGGATAATACTTGTATTGTGCTTGGGACTTCACAGTATTTGAAGAAGCGATAGACATTAGCCCCCAAGTGCCAAATATAATACTTCTATTGCGATTGGGACTTTGTATAAATTCATTGCTATCTCACCAATTATTTGTTGCTTGCAGTCTGAGCTGAACAGTAAAGAATCCCAAATTGCTGACCATCGAGAAAACATCAAGTCTCAACAAGCAAAAGCCTCCAAAGCCAAGGATGAAGTGACCAATGTTTTAACAGTGATGGAGAAGTGGAAGGAAATCTTGAAGGCTAAAGAAACATGTTGGGATACAAAAAGGTTAGCCCTGCTGAAAAGAGCTGAAGATGCTGAGGCTGCGATTAAGCCGGTAACTGGGGAGTTATCCGGTCTAAAGCAGCAGATTAATATGATGTCAGCAGCCATCTTTGGTAAGAACATATCCCCCTTGTACTGTATGAATCATATTAGAAATGTCTAGCAGCTTATCCATAACTTTACTAATACAGGTTCTCGGAGCGCTAAGTTGGGCTCAAATATGCGCATCCGGCTTAAAGCGGTCTACACTCTTGTAGAGGAGTTATATACTAGTGCCCAACGAACCATCGTTGCGACAATGCATAAGAAGACTCCTTCAACACTTATCCAAGACACTGTGAATCAATTATCAGTGCTGCCCAGGAGAACTGAGGACTTAAAATGGGGAGCCGCTAGAGCTGGCGTGTTAACTGCTTTAAGCCGGGCCAAAGCATGGCAGGCCGATCTTGACCTGGAGGATTTGGCCAATGGCTGCCCCAGTGTGAAAGAAGATGGATCGGACTTCAGAGCTGATTACTTCGCAGAAAAAGCAAGAGCTATGCGTCCGTTAGCACGCAAACTAGCTGATGAAACCAGCTTATCCTCGTACTAGGCGGCTTATGATGCCGATAACAAGAAGATTGGCGTGCTGGTTCATGAGCCAACATATCTTATTCCTCCGATTTGTAAGCACACATTTGCCCCTGACATTGATCCATCCAATCTTATTGATGATGAGGCTGTGTTTAGAGCATTGACTGGTATCAACTAGGCTACGCCTGACTTCCAGCCGATGGATAAGCAAGGAGTTGAGGATGAAGAAAAGGTGCAAGAAGATCCTGAAGCTTCAACCCGCCAACAATCATAAGCCGGTATACTTATCAGAATACTTGACTGTACCGATAACTTCATTGAATACTTATTCTTATTGGGCCATCAGATGCCTTGTAATAGGCTAGCTTAAACTCTTGATCTGCTATGCCATCATGCATATGTTGCTTTGCATGACATTATGGATCCCCCAATATAAGATCTGCCACTTGTGCTTATGATATTAGCAATTTGAATATATTCCTCCATACAAACAGATTGCAATTGTCCTGACGGTTTACCGCTGGACGGGTCATAATGCCCAATATAAAACCACTGGTGACTAAAAACAGTTCATAACCAGGGCCATTTTAACCATAATCATATATAATCATAACAAAATATATCATACCTTTGATATTTGATTATACTTCCGGCTTATCATACCAATGAAGTAAGGGTGATAACCCAAAAATTTGAACACACAATGTTCTTTCTCAATTTTCATATATTGCCGGCTTATAATGTTATAAGCTAGAAGGGGTAATATCCCGAACCTTAAAGCACAAAGCTTCCAAGGAATTTTAATATCATCATCTACTAGCGACTTATAGTCCAAAGCCAGCCCAGATTAATAAACACTGGATATTTTCTTATCATATACTGGCGACTTATAGTCCAAAGCCAGGTCGGGTTTAAGAAACACCAGATATTTGCAATATTAGAAACCTCATTGGTTTTTAACATGTCATAGAAGATAATCCTCAAAAAACTGCCAATAGAAAACAAAAGAAAAACAAGGCATTTCATAGGCTGCCAGGCCTAAAGATCAAGTGCTTTCAAGGGCCGCACAACCACTGAGTCAAACCTTCATACAAACCTTATAAGTCAGACCTCACATACCCAATCGTCATTTGCCGCACAACCACTGAGTCAAACCTTCATACAAACCTTATAAGCACAACCACTGAGTCTTCCCGAGAGAAGGAATATCCTTCATTGACCGTGAGAGCTTGTGATGGGCTAAGTTGGGACACCGCTGCAGGGTTTGAACTTTCGAAAGTCGTGCCCGTGGTTATGGGCAGATGGGAATTTGTTAATATCCAGTTGTGTAGAACTTGGCGCTTAACTTAATTAAAATGAATCAACCGTGTGTGTAGCCGTGATGGTCTCTTTTCGGCGGAGTCCGGGAACTGAACATGGCCTTGTGTTATGCTTGAGCGTAAATAGCTTCAGGATCACTTATTTATCACTTTTAGCTTCTTGACCATGCGTTGCTTCTCTTCTCGCTCTTATTTGTGTAAGTTAGCCACCATATATGCTTAGTGCTTTGCTGCGGCTCCACCACACTACCCCTTTCCTACCTTTAAGCTTAAATAGTCTTAATCGTGAGGTTGTGAGATTGCTGAGTCCCCGTGACTCACAGATACTTCCAAACAGATGCAGGTGCCGACGATGCCAGTGCAAGGGACGCTACCGAACTCAAGTGGGAGTTCGACGAGGATTCGGGTCGTTACTATATTTCTATCCCGGATGATCTGTAGAGGAGTCCAGTTGGGGCGATCGGGGATCTAGCATTTGGGGTTGTCTTTCTTTATTTTGGTTCCGTAGTCAGACCTTTGATTGTACCTTGGATGATGTATGGATTATTTATGTATTGTGTGAAGTGGCGATTGTAAGCCGACTCTTTATCCCTTCCTTATTCAGTACATGGGATGTGTAAAGATTACCCCTTTTGCGACATGCCTACCATGGGGCTATGCCTCTAAGTCGTGCCCCGACACGTGGGATATATAGCCGCATTGTAGGTGCTACAAGTTGGTAATCATAGCCTTCCCCAACTTAGGAGCCCCCTGCTTGATCGAATCGCTGACGTTGTTGAGTCCCAAACAAAATGTTTTGAGTCTTAGGATTATATATATCGAAGAGTAGGATTCTTTTTACTCCTTAGTCCCTTCGTCGCTCTTGTGAGGCCTCCTGATGTAGATTTTTGACTCTTCTCTCCTCAAATTTCACAAAAAAATTAGGATCACGTGGGTATCTTGGAATCGTTCCGATGGTTTTGTGACGAGAACAATGTTCTTGGTGCCTCCTGACATTTAGGGGTTGTGGCAGTGTCCTGGGGAGTTGAGCTCCGAGGTGTTGTCATCACAATTTTATTGTTGAAGTTCTGGAATACCTGAGTTCGCTGACATCGAAAATCTCTTTTATGCAGTTGTTGGTGAGATAACCTCGACGCCACCCAGTACTGGGGCGGGAGTTCGGGAGTACAGCCATAACTCGTATAACGGATTCTTTTCGAAGGTTGAGGTGCATGATTTCCGAAGGTTTCTTGGTTATGTGTTGAAGCATGGATACAACTGGATGTAGGATTTGCTTGTTTTGGGTGAGATATTATGCTTCCCCTGTATCCCCAACACCTGATTGCATAACCAGAAAGTTTCAGGAGTTTTATAGGTGGGAATTCATGTAGCTCTAGTATTTCTTCCCACAGATATTTGATTTATGATTGGGTAATCATTACCACTTATTTGTTCATATCTGTACCTTGTTGCTTTACTCATCTACCTTTATCTAAGTGGCTTCTCAACCTTAATGGAAGTGTGATGATTTACTTTGGAATTCATTCGTTCATTCTTGTTTGAATGTTAAGGCTTTATGTTGCAATTTTGATCCATTGATTCAGCTTGAATATATGTCTTTCAAGATGCTAACGGATGTCAACCTCTCCAGGATGACTCCTCCAACGCGCCAGAATCCGGACCGCAATGATGGGGAACAGTCGAACCCTCTACCACCACCTCCACCTCCGGAGGCATGGCAAGTTGTCATGGCAGCCACCAACACCAACACTCAGATGTTTTTGCAACTCTTGCAAGAGCGCAACCAAGGAAATCAAGGCCAACGCAACAATCAGCCTCAGTTTGCTACCCTCAACCAGTTCCCCGCAAACCAGCCAAAGTCCTTCAGCAACTGTGTCGAGGCCACAGATGCTGACGACTGGCTCGTGGATATCTGCAAACATTTTGAATGTAGCAATGTCAGGCCTGAGGACTTTGTCAAGTTTTCTTCGTTTCAACTCAAAGACCAAGATGATGAGTGGTATCAACAATACAGAGATTCCAGAGGAGGTCGTGTGATTATCTAGAATGATTTCTGCCAAGACTTCAAAGCTCATCACATCCCACCAAGCGTTGCTGAGAGCAAGCATGAAGAGTTCCGCAATCTCAAGCAAGGCAGCATGTCTGTGTATCAATACAATATCCATTTTTAGAAACTTGCTCGCTTTGCTAAACAAGACGTCCCTAATGAAAAGAGCATGATTTATCAATTCAGAGGTGGCCTCAGAGAAGATCTGCAATTAGCTCTAGTGCTTCTTGAGCCGACTGAGTTTGATCAATTCTACAACATGGCACTAAAGCAAGAAGCTACTCAGCTCAAGTGTGAGGCATCTAAGAAGAGAGTCAGGGATGCAGTTCAATCTTCTTCTTCAACTCAAGTGGCAGCTAAGCAACAGAAGTTATGGTTGCCTCCTCCTCCTCCGTTTCGTCATCCTTATCAGCAGAAGAGAAAAGGTGGCAATGGATCTTCCCACCCACCCAACCCAGGCTATCAGAACAAAGCTCAGTCTCATACTCCAAGGTCAAGTGCTCCTTATCACCGTCCGCTCTTAGAGGTTACTTGCAACAAGTGTCAGCAGAAAGGGCACTATGCAAACAAATTCTTCAACCAAAGGCGCCTTCCGCCTCCTCCTCCTCCTGTGAGACCTGCCAGCAATGCAATGGTCAAGCATAATCCCAAGCATGTTATGGTCAACATGATGAATGCAGCTCAGGCAGAGGATTCTTCAAAAGTGATCATGGGTAACCTTCCAGTTAACACTATTCCTGCAAAAGTTCTTTTTGATACTGGTGCATCGCATTGTTTCATGTCAAGACCGTTTTTTGCCAAGCATGAATTCACTTCTTCTCATTTGGGTAAACCCATGGATATCGTTTCTCCGGGTAAATGGTTGAGTGCCAGTTTGGTGGTTCCAGATGTTTCCATCAAGATGAGAGACTATAGATTTTTGTCTTCTCCAATGGTTCTTGGTGACTCGGATATTGATCTAATTCTCGGCATGGACTGGCTTTCTAAGCACAAGGCTCAGCTTGATTGTACTGCCAGGCAGATTCAATTGACACACTCTTCTAAGGATGTGATCATCTTTGCCGCTCGGGATGAAACCATTTGGCTGTTTTCTCTCAATGAGAAGGGCGAGTTGAATGCCATCTCTCAGATTCCAGTCGTTTGTGAATATCAAGACGTCTTTCCAGAATAGCTTCCGGGAATGCCTCCTCACTGGCCAGTTGAATTCGTTATCAATCTTGATCCTGGCACGGAACTTGTTTGCAAATGTCCTTACAAGCTTGTACCAGAAGAGTTGGAGGAGTTGAAGAAACAACTAGATGAACAAGAGCGTATGGGTCTGATCAGACCGAGTTCATCTCCATGGGGTTGTGGTGTTCTTTTTGTCAGGAAGAAGGATGGAAAAGAACGACTCTGTGTCGACTACCGTCCATTGAACAAAACAACAATAAAGAACAAGTATCCACTTACCAACATCAATGAGCTTTTCGAGCAACTTAAAGGTGCCCAAGTATTCTCCAAGCTTGACCTCCGCATGGGTTATCATCAGATTCGCATTCGCGAACAAGATATCCCCAAGATATCCGCAATGGTTCTTATGAATATACCGTCATGTCTTTCATCCTTGTCAAAGCTCCTCAACGTTCTCTCGCATGATGAACTTCATCTTCAACCCTTACACAAATGATTTCGTCTTGGTGTATCTCGATGATATTTTGGTCTTTTCCAAGAATAAGGAGGATCATGCCAAGCATTTGAGATTGGTACTGGACAAGTTCAGAGAGCATCAATTCTATGCGAAGTTTTCCAAGTGTGAGTTCTGCCTTGACGAAGTTCTTTACCTTGGTCATATCATCTCCGCCAATGGTATCGCTATTAATCCCGAGAAGGTGTCTGCAATTGTGAATTGGGAACCTCCTCAGAATGTCAAGCAGCTCCGCAGTTTTCTTGGGCTTGCAAGCTATTGTCGAAGATTCGTTGAGAATTTCTCTAAGATTGCAAAGCTTCTTTCCAACCTCCTCCAGAATCATGTCAAGTATGTCTGGACGCCTGAATGTGACGTTGCTTACAACACCCTCAAAGAGAAGTTAGTAACAGATCCTGTCTTGACTCCTCCTGATGAATCCAAGCCATTTGAAGTTTTCTGCGATGCCACCTTACAAGGTCTCGGTGCTGTGTTAATGCAAGAGAAGAAAGTTGTGGCCTATACCTCTCGTCAGTTGAAGCCCAACGAAAGGAATTACTCCACTCATGATCTCGAGTTGGTGGCAGTTGTCCATGCATTATTAACGTGGAGACATCTATTGTTGGCAAGGAAAGTGGACATTTTCACTGATCATAAGAGCCTCAAGTACATCTTCACTCAACCCTACCTCAACCTCAAGCAGACTCGTTGGGTCGAAATGATTCAAGAATACAATCCGAGTATTGAATATACTCCAGGCAAGGCCAATGTCATTGCAGATGCTTTGAGCAGGAAGGCTTACTACAACAGCTTAATTCTCAAGCCCTTCCAACCGGACCTTTGTGAAGCTTTCCACAAACTGAACCTCCAAGTTGTTCCTCAAGGCTTTCTTGGCAACCTCCAAGTCTCTCCTACTTTGGAAGATCCAATTTGTGAGGCACAACTCCTAGATTCCATGGTGAAGAAGGTGAAAATTGGGATTGCCAAGAGCCAACCCAAATACAAGTGCTATTGCATTGATGACAAATACACTCTATTCTTCGATGATCGAATTGTGGTTCCTAAAGGTGATCTACGGAAAGTAATTATGAACAAGGCGCACAATTCCCTTCTATCCATTCATCCTGGAAGTGCAAAGATGTACCATGACCTCAAGCAGTCGTATTGGTGGACTCGAATGAAGCGGGAAATTGCTCAGTTCGTGAATGAATGTGATGTATGCAGAAGAGTGAAAGCAGAACACCAACGGCCAGCTGGTCTCCTCGAACCTATTGCCATTCCAGAATGGAAGTTTGACCATATTGAGATGGACTTTGTGACTAGATTTCCCAAGTCCAAGCGTGGAAATGATGCTATCTTCGTTGTCATCGACAAGCTTACTAAAGTGGCTCATTTCCTTCCAATCAAAGAATCCATCACAGCAGCTCAGCTGGCTGAGCTATACACTCCAGGATTGTCTCCTTGCACGGCATTCCACAATTGATATCTTCAGATCGTGGAAGCATTTTCACCTCCAAGTTCTGGGACTCCTTCCAGAAGGCCATGGGCACCAACATTCGCTTCAGCACAACTTTCGATCCTCAAACTAGTGGCCAAGTCGAGCGAGTCAACCAAATCCTTGAAGAACTTCTTGGCAATGACTTAATCACAGAAGCTGAAGAAATGTGCAAAATCATCCGTGAAAATCTCAAAGCCGTGCAATCACGCCAGAAAAGTTACTACGATAGCCAGCACCGTAACTTGCCTTTCGAGATCAGAGACCACGTCTATCTCTGCGTCTCTCCAATGAAAGGTACTCGTCGCTTCGGTATCAAAGGGAAGCTTGCCCCTTGAGACATGGGTCCTTTCAAGATCATTGGCAAAACAAGATGCATCTATATACTTGGTAAAGGGTGGAAGGCTCGGCCTTATGCTTAGTGTTTTGTTCCACTCTTGCCGCCCTAGTTTCCGTCATACCGGTGTTATGTTCCTTGATTTTGCGTTCCTTACGCGGTTGGGTGTTATGGGAACCCCTTGACAGTTCGCCTTGAATAAAACTCCTCCAGCAAGGCCCAACCTTGGTTTACAATTTGCATACCTACCACCATATACCTTTCCCTTGGGTTCTGCAGACGCAAGGGTCATCTTTATTTTAACCCCGCCCCCCCCCCGGCCCAGTGCTCCTCTAAGTGTTGGTCCGAAATGGGCTGCCTGAGGGGCTACATCGGGGCAACTCGAGGGTTGGTTTTACTCGTAGCTTGACCTATCTGGTGTGCCCTGAGAACGAGATACATGCGACTCCTATCGGGATTTGTCGGCACATCGGGCGGCTTTGCTGGTCTTGTTTTACCATTGACGAAATGTCTTGTAACTGGGATTCTGAGACTAACCGGGTCTTCCCGGGAGAAGGAATATCCTTTATTGACGATGAGAGCTTATGATGGGCTAAGTTGGGACACCCCTGCAGGTTTTGAACTTTCGAAAGCTGTGCCCGCGGTTATGGGCAGATGGCAATTTGTTAATATCCGGTTATAGAGAACTTGACACTTAACTTAATTAAAATGAATCAACCTCGTGTGTAGCCGTGATGGTCTCTTTTCGGCAGAGTCCGGGAAGTGAACATGGCCTTGTGTTATGCTTGAGCATAAGTAGCTTCAGGATCACTTCTTGATCACTTTTAGCTTCTCGACCGTGCAATACTTCTCTTCTCGCTCTCTTTTGCATAAGTTAGCCACCATATATGCTTAGTGCTTTGCTGCAGCTCCACCTCACTACCCCTTTCCTACCTTTAAGCTTAAATAGTCTTGATCACAAGGATGTGAGATTGCTGAGTCGCCATGACTCACAGATACTTCCAAACAGATGCAGGTGCCGATGATGCCAGTGCAGGGGACGCTACCGAACTCAAGTGGGAGTTCGACGAGGATTCGGGTCATTACAATGTTTCTTTTCCGGATGATCAGTAGAGGAGCCCAGTTGGGGCGATCGGGGATCTAGCATTTGGGGCTGTCTTTCTTTATTTTGGTTCCGTAGTCAGACCTTTGATTGTACCTTGGATGATGTATGGATTATTTATATATTGTGTGAAGAGGCGATTGTAAGCTGACTCTTTATCCCTTCCTTATTCAGTACATGGGATGTGTAAAGATTACCCCTCTTGCGACATGCCTACCATGCGGCTATGCCTCTAAGTCGTGCCCTGACATGTCGGAGATATAGCCGCATTGTGGGTGTTACAAAGCCAAAACGGAAAATCACCTTTTTAATGAATTGAACCGCCGTTGCCGCATCACATTTACTGACCGGCTCTGCCTCAACCCACTTTGCGAACTTATCAACTGCCACCAGGATGTGTGTTTTTTTATCCTTGTACCTTTCGAAAGGTCCAACCATATCAAGCCCCTAGACTGCAATTGGCCAAGTAATTGGAATCATCCTCAATTCTTGAGTCGACACATGGGCTCGTCGTGAAAATTTCTGACATCCATCACACTTACTGACCAAGTCTTCAGCATTAGCATGAGCCGTCAGCCAATAAAATCCTTGACAAAAAGCCTTAGCCACCAGAGATTTAGAACCGGCATGATGACCACAATCTCCTTCATGAATCTCTCGCAGAATCTCATGGCCTTCTTCGGGTGAGACACAACGTCGAAACGCCCCTGTGACACTTCGATGATGTAGCTCTCCATTGGTCATTGATTTGGACCGCCGGGTTATCACCCTGGCCAAGGTTTCATCCTCAGGTAACTCGCACCGGGTCATATATGCCAAATCTGGAACTGCCTAGTCAGGAATTACATGAAGAGCTGCTACCAACTGTGCTTTTGGGTCAGGAATAGCAAGATCTTCCTGTATAGGCAACTTGACTCAGGGGTTATACAAAAAATCTAAAAAGTATTAGGTGGCACCGGCTTACGCTGAGAGCCTAGCCGCCTTAAAGCATCAGCCGCCCCGTACTTCCTTCGATTAATATGCTCAACCTAATAACCCTTGAAGTGACCCACAATAGCATCAACCTCTCGAAGATAAGCCACCATGAGTGGATCTTTAGAATCCCAAGTACCAGAAACTTGTTGAGCCACAAAGTTTGCGTCTCCAAAGTACCTCACCCGGCTTAAGTTCATATCCTTAGCCATCTGAAGGCCATGGAGCAAGGCCTCATATACAACTGCATTATTAGTGCAAGGGAACATCAACCGAAGAACATAACAAAATTTATCACCTCGAGGGGAAGCTAGCACAACTCTAGCCCCCGAGCCCTCCAGTTGCCTAGACCCGTCAAAGTGAATAGTCCAATACGTGTTACTGGCTTTTCTTCAGGCATCTGCAGCTCTGTCCAGTCATTGATGAAATCCACTAGTGCTTGAGACATGATGGCAGTGCGAGCCACATACTTCAAACCATCAGGTCCAAGCTCAATGGCCCACTTGGCTATCCGGCCCGTGGCATCTTTGTTTTGAATAACATCCCCTAAGGGAGCAGAACTAACCACAGTGATGGGAGGACCCAAAAAATATTGCTTAAGCTTCCGACTGGCCATGAACACTCCATATACAAGCTTTTTCCAGTGTGGATACCTCTACACGGATTCAATAAGTACCACATTGATATAGTAGACCGGCCTTTGAACCAGATATTCCTTGCCTGCCGAGGGAGTCCTGGACTAAGGGGTCCTCGGGCGTCCAGCCTGTTATCTATGGGCCGGACTGATGGGCTATGATGATATGAAGACCGAAGACTGTACCCATGTCCAGATAAGACTCTCCTTGGCGTGGAAGGCAAGGTTGGCGAACAACTATGAAGATTCCATCTTATGTAACCCTAGATCCCCCTGGTGTCTATATAAATCAGAGGGTGTAGTCCGGAAAGGATATACTCAATACCGTAGTCATACAGGCTAGACTTCTAGGGTTTAGCCATTACGATCTCGTGGTATATCAACTCTTGTAATACTCATATTCATCAAGATCAATCAAGCATGAAGTAGGGTATTACCTCCATAGAGAGGGCCCGAACCTAGGTAAACATCGTGTCCCCTGTCTCCTGTTACCATCAACCTTAGACACACAGTTCGGGACCCCCTACCTGAGATCCGCCGGTTTTGACACCGACATTGGTGCTTTCATTGAGAGTGCCTCTGTGCTATCGCTTAAAGGTTTGATGGCCCCTACAATCATCAATAACAATGCTGTCTGCAGAGAAACTTTCCTCCCCAAGCAGATCTTCATGTTCGGCGGCTTCGCACTGCAGACCAACTTGTTTGGCCATATGGAGCAGATGGAAAGCTACGCCCCTGGCCATCACGTCAGATTCGGGAGCTTGAACTACATCGCGGACATCTGGGGAGACTTAATCTCCGCCAGATTCAATACTGCGGTAGCCGCTCTCGGTCACCCCGATGATGATGACCTAAATCTGTCATCGGGCCGCATCCAGGAGATCGCTCCTGTAACTGCTCTGGCCCTAGAGCCGGAGCAGGCCGCTCCATCCAAAGACGGGAGAATTAACCCCACCACGGAGACCGCATATTCCATGGTGTTGGAGCCGCACATGAACCTAGCCTCACACGATGCCTATGCCACCGGAACGCCAGACTGGTCTCCGGCCGTAGGTTCCGAACCACGCGAGCCCGCGGACGCCGAGCTTGATCGTTTATCAATCTTCAAATTCAGCATCGTAGACATCTTCCAGCACTCGCCTTTGGGCGATGTGCTAAACTCATTAAAAAACCTGTCCTCGGCGGAGGACTCTCAGCCGAACTATATCCGGCTCAAACTAGGGGCTGACAATATAGAATATTAGTTCCCACCCGCCACCCACTTTATAGCCATGATTGAGGATTTGACTGACGAACTTGATTACGACTCCGAGGACATTGATGGTATGGACGACGATGCCGGAGAAGAAGAGGCCCAGAACCCGCCGTTCACTGAACGCTGGACGGCCACTTCCTCGTACAACGTATGCATGGTGGATGCACAAAAGGAGAATAGCGTCGACGATATGGAAGACCCAGTTGAGGATAAACCTTCCGAAATACAGTCCAAGCGCCGGCGTCAGCGGCGCCGCTCTAAGTCATGCCGCTATAAAGACATCAACAACGGCACAGGAGAAGATGACACTCTGGAAGGTGCCGAAGACAACGAAGACCCCGTCAATAAAGCAAACAAACAAGATGAACGGGAAGATGAGCAGGTTAGCCCTGTTAAACAGGCCACACACGAAGATTCGGAGGACGGTAATTACCTTTCGCTCTCCGAAGACGAGGAGAGCCTTGGCACCGAAGATTTGATCGTGCTGAGTGCTTCGAGGTAAACCTTCCGCTCTTGAGCAGGAGTGCTTCAAGCGCCAGCTAATAGCCACGGCAAGGAGCCTGAAAAAGAAGCAGCAGCAGCTTCAAGCTGACCAAGATCTGCTCAAGGATAAATGGACTGATGTCCTAGCAGTTGGAGAATACGGCCTCAAGTGCCCAACCAAAAGCTACCCAAAGCGCAAATTGCTACTTCAGTTCGATGAGGAGTCGGAGTACATACCACCATCGCATAATACGGCCGACCGACCACCACGTGGTCGGGACAAAACGACAATTCATTCTGAACATCAGCCCGCCCCGCCTCATCACTCAGGCAGAGGTAAATTAGCCTACGGCCATACATATGACCTCCGGTAGAACCTGAACAATAAAGTAGGACATACCAGATCAATCTACGGATCACGAGGACGAGCCTCAACACGTGACAATGGCCACCTATTCGGACGTGACAAACCCATTCATGCGCGGGCTGAACACCGCAGACGGACTCCATCAGAGCTGCGTCACGATACGGCCCGATATAGAGGCCCCGCACATCCTCATTGCTTCACTGACGAGGTCCTGGATCACGAATTCCGCGAAAGGATTCAAGCCCGTAAACATAGAATCATACGATGGAACCACAGACCCCACGGTGTGGATCAAGGACTTCATTCTCCACATCCATATGGCCCATGGAGATGACCTCCACACCATAAAATACCTCCCCCTAAAACTCAAAGGGCCAGCTCGGCATTGGCTAAACAATCTTCCTAAAAATTCCATTGGCAGTTGGGAGGACTTCGAAGAGGCTTTCCTCGATAACTTCCAAGGTACATATGTTCGACCTCCTGAAAAGAACCAAATTTTCGACTGTCCGGACGCCGAAGCTCTAGCAGCTTTCAAGCATAGCATCCACGATGAATGGCTCACTCGCCACCTCGGCCGAGAAAAGCCAAAATCCATGGCGGCCCTCACGGCACTCATGACCCGCTTTTGTGCAGGCGAGGAAAATTGGCTGGCCCGTAGCATAAACAATGCAAGCGACGCCGGCACCCCTGAAGTTAAAAGCAACAAAGACAAGTCTCGACGCAATAGATACAAGCACTGTTGGATGTAGGGTTCCGCCAAACCCTTAAGGTTCAAACGCTGGGGTGCGCGCGAAGTCTTTTCCTCCCACCGATCTATGCCCTAACTTGCTAAGATCTTGTGGCCAAACTCGATGAACTCGCAACAAAGAAAGACACAAGATTTATACTGGTTCAGGCCACCATTGTGGTGTAATACTCTACTCCAGTGTAGTGGTGGTGGATTGCCTCTTGGGCTGATGATGAACAATACAAGGGGAAGAACAACCTCCTTAGGTTGAGGTGTTCTTGTGCTTGGCTAACTTGTGCGGGTGAGAGTGGTGTCTCTCCATCCTTCTGCTCTCGTCCCTTGTTCCAGTCCGTCGTCATCCTCTCTACGCGGTGGTGGCTAGCTCTACTTATATAGGCCCTGGTCCTCTTCCCAAATATTGAGTGGGAAGGGAGCCAACAACAGTGCGCAAATTTTAAGGGGAAAGCTAGTACAAGCCATCCTGACAAAGGTGGTCTCCGCTTACGAAAGGCTCTGGTGGAGATGACGTCTTGGGCTCAATGATGACCTCCATCCTGCTGTCCTTTTGGTCTTGGTCTTGTTCCACCGATATGGCAACCTTTGCCTGATGCCTCGGTACTCCTCGCCTGCGCTGGCCTCCTTAGCACCAAAGAGGAAACAAGCATACCACGCGCGCTGGTGCCCGCCTGGTGCCCATCTGGTGTCGATCGTCATGGCTCACGTCACGAGAGCCTCATGAGATTTGCCTCGCCTTGATATCTCCGCTCCTCGTGAGCCTGCCCGACTAGGACACTCCAGAGGAGGTCTCTTGTCGTCCGCCTCGCGAGGGTCTTGGATGCCTTGTTGATGAAGATGGGCCGTACGGCCTGCTGGCTTAGCCACGCCGCGGTCCGTAGGTAGGCAAGTCTGGGGAGCCCCATTCCCATAACGTCGACAGTAGCCCCCGGGCCCAAGGTGCGCTCGAGCTTGGCTTCGCGGTGGAGCCAAGGGTCAATTACGGAGCATCGCAGGCCCTAAAAGCATACAGCCTCGATTGACGTGTGGCAGTTGATTGGACGTGGGCGTCTCCGCTTCCCCATGCCACCTTGGCAACTGCACGACTTGACAAGCCCGTCCGACATGCAAGGAAAACCATCATTACTTGCAATCGTGGGATGTGCCGCTTGGCCTTCTCTTGCTATAAATGGGGAGGGGGGCGGCGCCCCTGTCTCCCATCTCTTCCTCGCATGCTTGCTTCTTCTTCGCTCAATTGCTTGCAGTGCCACAAATGGCGCCATGAAGGAACTTCTCCGCCGCCGAGAAGGGAAAGGCCCCTCGCGAGGGACCTGGCTCCCTGGCGCCCAAGCGCGGACGTAGCCGTCCGCGCAAGCACACCGGATCCCCTGCCGCGGCCCACCGTCGGAGCGGCACCGCGGCACGCGGAGGGGGTCGTCCCAGCCATGGCGATCCAGTTGACGAGGGGAGGCATGCTTTGGTAGCGCGGCCCCCCCATTCTTCCACATGGTGGAAGTGTCGCTAGACTTTGTCATCTGGTCGAAGAATCCGGCCGGCAACTGGCTCCAACTTTCGTGCTTCTTCGCCAACGAGCTACCGGCCTCCGGTCTAGGCAGAATCTGGCTGCAGGCGGATGGTTGCTGTAGCAAGGCCTCTTGGGTTGCAGTCGCTACTTCCACCGCGGGCAACATAGCCTTGGCCCGCAGCTGGCAGACGTTCGCCCGCATGCGCGGCTTGGGAAGGCGGTGCGCCCTCCACTTCAAGTACGATGGTGGATCGACCCTCTATGTGAGGGTGTTTGGGGAAGATGGTCGCCGCGCCGGGTGCTGCCCCGAGGCGAACGATTGTGAGGAGGTGCTCGGTCTTGGGGAAGGTCGCAACGAGGATGAGGGCGAGCCTGCCCTCGGGGGCGGCCGTGTCTTGTCCAGCTATGGCGGCTCTTCCTCCGGCGACAGCTCCAGCAGTGGTGGCTACGACTAGCCGCCGCGCCCGCTTTGAAGGCGGCAGTGGGTCATCTCGTCGCCGCGCCTCCATGAAGCGCGAAGAAGGATCCGACTAGGCTCGGGGTGCCGCTATGAGTCTGCCTCCACGGATTGCTGCAACGCTACTTTTGTTTTACTCTTTCTCCTGCATCAAAAACGAAACCAGTATGGGCCCAGGGGGCGTGTATCGAACTATAGTTCCTCGGTTGTTGCACTATGCGTGTTGTTCCTGTGTTGTGTCATTATTTCGTGCAAAGATAACTTAACCTAGTATGTTCGGGACACCCTCTTCCTCACGAGGCACTCATTTCCTCGTGTCCATCTTGCCTTGGTGGCCTGCATTCACACGGGAACTGCAAAAACTCGCCAGGAGGTGCGTTAAAAGATCCGTCGTTCACCCTGGCCCTGAACTGGCACTTTGTATCACGGTACCCGAGGGGCACAGACTGGGAGAAGCACACCAGCTTTTGGGCTCGAACGAGGGTAGCTCGCAGAAGGCAGAGAAGGGAGAAAAATACTCGCGGGGGCACCTGCCTAGCCCCCTCGCGAGGCATGTGAGAGAGAGAACATGAGCAAATCCGAGCCGGAAAAATGCAGTGAGAGGTGAGGGGGTTAGATCAGCAAGGAATGCCAAAAGCAAACTTCGATTAAGGAAAAGCGAGCCAACTACGGAAAGCAAATGAAAAGCCGCGTCCGGCACCTAATCTAGTCTTCAAGTCTTCTCACCAGCGCAGAGCTAAGTGCTGCCACTAGGCGTGGGCTGGAGCCCCAGGGCTTGAGGCCAGCACTCCTGAGACTCCGGGGTGTTGTCACATCCCTAGCTTCTGGTAATGCTCTGAGCTAGCTAGCCATGTGTTGCATCATGTTTAAATTTTGCCTAAAATTGAAATGGGGATGTTCAAACCCTAGCATTAAATCAACTCAACTAGGGTAAGTTAAAATCTTTTCAATAAACCCAAAAGGCCCCTAAGAAAAGTTCATGATTTCTGGTTAAGGTGGAAACCTCTGCCAAAAATGATGAATATATCCTTAGGTCATTTTTGGATTTTTGAATTAAATCATATTGTATTTGACTTTGGGCATTTAAATACTATAAATATTTTAAATGCTCAAATAAATGTTGGAAATTGATAAGGGTCACTGGAATAATTCAGAAAGCACCCATATTTATTTCCAGGATTTTATAAAATGATTTGATATTTAAAACAAATCAAAAACAAATTGCAGAAATAGAAAAAAATAAAACAGAACAAAAATAAGAGGGAGAAGGACATACCTGGCCTCACCCGTGCAGCCCACCAGCCGGCCCAGTTCCCCCCAGCCGGCCCAGCCCACCTCCTCCTCCTTTGTCCTCTTCCTCCTCTGCCAGGAGGACGAGCAGAGGCGAGGCGTGGCGCTCGCCGACGCTGCCTCGGCCACCTCCTGCTTCCCCCCCTAGCCACCTCCTGCTTCCTCCCCGACCCCCTCGCGACGCCACGAAGACGCCCTCGCCCCCTGCACCTCCCCTCTCTCCCCCTGGACCCCATTCCCTCCTCTGTTTCCCTCTCGCGCACACCACCGAGCGGAGCTCGCCGCCATCGTCGCCGTACCCATGGCCACCGGCCACCCCTAGCCTCGCCGACGCCCCAGGAAGCTCCGCTGGTCCTCCCTCGACCTCCTCGTCGTGTCACGCGACCAGAAGAGCCCCGGAACGCCACCCCCGACGTTTTCCCCTCGCCGGCCGCCGAGGAGCTTCTCCGTCGATTCGGCCACTCCGGCGCGCCCCCGAGCCGGCCAACCATCCCTACGGCACCGCTGTGAGCTCCTACGCCTCCCCTCCCTCTTTCCCCCTTCGATTGTGCCCTGTAGCCGCCGCCCCACGAGCACCCGAAGCCGCCGTCCGCCATGGCCGGTGAGCTCCGTGCTCCCGAGCTTCTCCGCCTGCGCTCGTTGCCTCCGGGTATTCCTGGTGACCCCAGCATCCCGTAGAGCCCATCGGCCGCGCCCGCCGTGCCGTGTAACGCCGAAACCGAGCACACCCGAGCTCCGGCCGCCGCCTCGCTCGCCGTCGGCACCGATTCCGGCCGCCCCGAGCGCAACTGACTCCACCAGGAGCTTCGGCTCGTCCCCAGCTCCTCCTAGATGCCCTCCGCGGCCCATTTGGTCGCCGGAGTGGCCAAAACCACTCTCGCCGCCGCGTCGGGCTCGCCGGCGGCTAAACGCCGGCAGCCGACTTTGACTTTGACCACGGGTGGGCCCCGGTTGACTCTCCTGAGTCAATGACAGGTGGGGCCCAGCCCTGTTGACTATTAGGATTAGTTTTAATTAATTTTAGTTAAGCTAATCACACTGACATGTGGGTCCCAGTGTCAGGTTTGACCTGGAGGCGCCCAGTTGACCTGCTGACGTCATGATGACGTCAGGCTGGCGCATTAATTCAATTACTGGATTTATTAATATCCAGGAAATTCCAGAAAATGCCTAAAACTTCTAAAAATCATAGAAAATTAACCGTAACTCCAAATTAAATAATTTATATATGAAAAATTATCAGAAAAATTCAAGGAATCCATCTGTACCATTTTCATGCATGTTAGAACAACTTATAGATGCTGTTTAGCACAAATCATATAAATGGCATTTGAATAATCACATATGGAGTTTGAATTTGAATTTTATATTCAAACCAACTTCATTTAATCTGTTGCTAGTTGCATTAGCCCAAAACACATTCATATTTCCATGTCATAGCATGCATCATATTGTGCATTGCATTGATTGTGTTTCCTTCTGTGTTGCCGGTAATTGTCCCCTCTCGATAGACGTGATACCGATGATGTGATCGTTGACACTGATGAAGACTCAATGTTATCTTCAGAAGTGCCAGGCAAGCAAAACCCCCTTGTTCATTCCGATACAATCCTACTCTCTCGCTCCTGCTCTCTTTTACTGCATTAGGACAACAGCGACATATTGTTACTTGCTGCGGTAGCTGAACCCCTTTATCCTTTGCATGACCTGTCATTCCACAGTAATTAGATGAAACCCACTAGCATGAGTAGGAGTTGTTTGAGCCCTGATGTGCCTACTCATTCATGCTTGTTTGTCATGCCTGCTACTGCTTAGAGTTGAGTCAGGTCTGATTCATCGGGGATGAATCAGAGGTGTGTGAACATGTCCTACTGTGTGTGAGCTAAGTGTGTGAACACGATTTGGTAAAGGTAGCGGTGAGAGGCCATGTAGGAGTACATGGTGGGTTGTCTCATTGCAGCCGTCCTCAGGAACTGAGTTCTGTGTTTGTGATCCATGATTCAGCTACTACCACGCATTGGGCCCGAAACCAATGGACCCTCTCGGCTTCTTAATCACCCTTGTCCTCTGTCCAGGAGTTGCAAGTAGTTTCTGGTGTTTGTAGTATGCTGGAGGCCGTGGACAGCGCTGACCGTAGGGGTGGGCTGTGATGCGGTAGGCACGTGGCCGGGTAAACCGGGCACCCGTTTGGTGTCACGGAACCCTGTACACATCGTTTGGGGCTGTGAGCGAAACTCCGGCCGGATCTCCTCATGGATGGAACCCGAATAGGCGATAAACCTGGACTAGAGACTTGAGTGATTAGGTAGGTCGTGGCCGACACCCACGTTGGGCTTCCGCTTGAAGGTTGCCGAGTACATGTCGTGTAAACGGCGATAAGTGGTGAGAGCGTGTGTGAAGAAGTACATCCCTGCAGGGTTAATATGATCTATTCGAATAGCCGTGTCCGCGGAAAAGGACTTCTGGGTTGCTTATATCAGTTCATAGACAAGTGAAAGTGGATACTCTAAAATACGCAAGATAAGCGTGAGTGCTATGGATGGCGTTCTCGTAGGGAGACGGGAGCGGATCCATAGTGGTGTATTGATATGGTGAATATGTGGACTCGTGTGCGCCACCTCAAAAAGTTACTCGCAGTCGTAGTTCAGGATAGCCACCGAGTCAAAGCTGGCTTGCTGCAGTTAAACCCCACCATCCCCTTTGTTGATAATGATGCATATGTAGTTAGTTCTGATGTAAGTCTTGCTGGGTACATTTGTACTCACGTTTGCCTATTTTATGTTTTGCAGAGAGACTTCAGTCTCACTAGTAGTTTCACGTGGACTTCGACGTTTAGCTTGATACCTCAGCTACGATCTTGTGCCCTCGGCAGGATCTGATAGATAGTCAGGCTTCTCAGCCTTTTTCATTTATAGTTGTCTGTACTCAGACATGATAGCTTCCGCTTGTGCTTTGATTTGTATGCTCTGAATGTTGGGTCATGAGACCCATGTTTGTAATATCTCGCTCCTCGGAGCCTATTGAATAGATTACTTGAGTCATAGAGTCATGTTGTGATGCCATGTTGTATTTGCACATATCGAGCATATTGTGTGTATGCTATTGAAATGCTTGGTATGTGTGGGATCTGACCATCTAGTTGTTTATCTTTAGTAGCCTCTCTTACGGGGAAATGTCTCCTAGTGTTTCCACCGAGCCATGGTAGCTTGCTACTGCTCCGGAACACTTAGGCTGGCCGGCATGTGTCCTTCTTCGTTCCTGTGTCTGTCCCTTCGGGGAAATGTCACGCGGTGAATACCGGAGTCCTGTTAGCCCGCTACAGCCCGGTTCACCGGAGTCCTGCTAGCCCAGTGCTACAGCCTGGATTCACTCGCTGATGACCGACACGTTCGATGCTGGGTCATGGATGCCTGTCCCTGTAAGTCTGTGCCGCTTTGGGTTTACGACTAGCCATGTCAGCCCGGGCTCCTTATCATATGGATGCTAGCGACACTGTCATATATGTGTGCCAAAAGGCGCAAACGGTCCCGGGCAAAGGTAAGGCGACACCCGTGGGAATACCGTGCGTGAGGCCGCAAAGTGATATGAGGTGTTACATGCTAGATCGATGTGGCATTGAGTCGGGGTCCTGACAGCGTTGGTATCAGAGCTTGACTGCCTGTAGGATTACCAAGCCAAACTGGTCGAAGTTGAGTCTAGAAATTCTTTAGTTATATAAGGGAATTGATTGTGGGATGGAACGTAAGGCTCTTTTTACTCCTTATACCTCATGGCCCTTCTGATCTGAGTCATCATCTTCTCTTCTACGGGGATTAAGAACTAGGCTATCTCTTCTTTCTATTAGGATCACGTGTTACTAATCCGTAGACCTATAAGATTGTTGGATTTAAGCCTCGTTTCAGTTCCTATTACTTCCGTATGTTAAATTGTTGATCTCGAAACCTTGATATTGTGCCTTTGAGTGGTTATGCCACCATTTTTGTGAATGTCTCAAATCTTTTCTGAGCATTACAGCCGTTATGCTGTCCGAGTCACCCCACGTTTCTGAATAGTCTGAAGCATTTGCAAAATTCCTTCCTCCCATTCCGATGTTCCTTTGGGCCAGATTAACCACACTAATCGGTGTGTTGAGGTAATTATTGCCTTGACATATATGTTGGAGTTATTATTATGACCCTAGGTGTCTTAGGGGATCATCTAGTGGTCTAGCCATGATTTGTGTCCTAGTGTGAAGATTCTGGCCTTTATTCTCGGAAGCATCCCGTGATGCTACTTAGTAGTAGGTATTCTACTCCTGGGTTCTGAACCCGAGATTCACTCTACCTACTTCATGTTGATAGTAATTGCTAGTGCCTTTAGTATATTAGTAACCTTTGCGATAGTCCTTGAAGTCCGTGGTATCTTCTTCTTCCAAATACCATGAACTACTTATGGCAGATGTTTATTGGATCAAAAAAAATCACAATTAGAGTACTCTTGAGGAGTTCTCCATTCATAAATCGTGACTCTGCCAGTTCTACCTTTCTGCATGGGTTATCCGGAAGAAATATGTTGAACTTGGTTCGACATACTAATCTATGCATCCACAACTCAGAAAGTTATATGTTCCTTTGAGTTGTTCTCTTTAGTTGCATTCTGACCCTCGTCTATCAATTGATAGTCAAGAGTATGCGTGCGTTCGTTCATCGATGCCTATGACTCTTGTGGTCTGTCAAGCCATTCTATTCCGGAATGACTAGGAGAAACAAACTCCAGTGCCTCTTCCATATCTAGGATTGGGTCAAAGTAGTTGTATTCCGCAGATCAAATGCCAATCCAGCTTTTGGTTCTGCTCTACCTTGGAGTATTACATATTTTATATCGAGATTGTTATAGGAATTGCACACCATCCCATGAACTCTTGGTACAGCGATACTTCTTGCCATCACTGTTCATTCCTCGGCCCTCGTGTTGATGCAACCGGAATACCGACAAATGAATTGTGATGTGTGAAATCAATACTGCTAGCAACTCTGTTGCTTGGTAGTTAAAGGATAATAATTTCATTCTTAGTATGTTGGTTTTCGAATCATCCTTCTAAGACTGATCGTGCTACCTAGTCCTTTTTTCGGTGCACCCTTCGATTGATGAGTTAGGATCTTGTCAAGTCCTCACTCATTTGATCATATCGTCTTGCCCTCAAAAACAAGATTGTTCTCGAGCTTAGTAACATACCGGTGGTTCGTGATTTTCTGAATATCTTCTCAGAAGTATTACCAGGTTGTCACCTGACCGCTATGTTGAGCTCGTGATCAAGTTGGTTTATTGTGAACCACCTTCTCTCCAAGAATCGGTGTTAGATATCCCTGAGCTAGTTAGTTAAGCTAAACAACAACTTGGAGGATTAGAAGATAAAAGCTTGCCTGACTTAGTTCGTTCCAAAGGGATATTCTTGTGTAGTGTGTGTTGAAGAAAGACGGAATCTTCATCGATTGGTCCCTGTGATCAGTTGCTGGACCTATTGTCTTATCAATCCTTTGATTTGAGTGTGGGCTATCGTCAAATCAAGTCAGTACCAACGATGCTCGTAATGTTGTCTTACTCGTGGTTGATCCCTCGAGCATACACCCCTACATCTTTGGTCTAACCAATGCTATCACTTGTTCACTTAACTATGGAATTCCTTTTAAAAGGAAACCCGGATGAATTGTTGTTGAGCCCATTGACAACATCCTTATTCCCTCCATGATTTTGTTGAACATTAAGTTAGTGTTGGAAACTTTTGAAAGCATTTCTTCATGCTAGTTCATGGAGCGAATGTTTGGATGTAAGAAGTGACTTCCTCCAGTCCATGTGCATTTGATGCAAGTTGCCGCCGTGGATTCGAGAAAGTCAATGTTGTTTCCTTTGGAATCATCCCAAGTCAGTCATGCATACGTGCGAAGTATTCTGTGGTCTGGAGATTTGCAACCTCCATTCTATATGTATATCCTAGCACACCAAGCCACTGATTGATTTGTTCAAGATTAATAAGTTCTAAGTGCTAGTCCCGAAGGTACCAGACGGATTTGTACAAAACTTCGATATCCTCGCTGATGGTTCCCCTCCTGAACTCGGTAGTGTTTTATTGTAAGACTACCATGTGGGCATGCTTGTCTGGGACAACGTGTTCACATGTTTGTAGCAGAACCAGCTCATGTTTTGGAGCTTGCTATCGTAGTTCATTCCCCGAGAATCTCGCAACGTCATCTCGTCGATTTGTGTTGCAAACTTTCATTTTTCTTCCTAGACTCGATGAGTCTGGAATATCCTGACACCAACCAGATCTGAATCTCAGGCAGATATGATGGTTTGGAACATTTCCCAAGAACTATAATATTTGTCCCTCGATAACCGGTAAAGTGGATGTCGTGGCCAGCACCACCCAGCCGAAGGACCTATTATTGTGGTATCTTGATTGAAGCAGTTGGCCACCCCCCACCTCCCCATAAGGATTTCGTAGGATTTACCTCTGTAACTGTTCCTTATGGATTCTATTGCTCCTGAAGTCCGACCTTTACTTGATGTTCTAGTTAGCAAACCATATCTACGAATGGGTTACACTAGCACGTCAAGGAGAACATTAGAAGCGGAGTGCTAAATGTCTCTCGGTCGATCATCCAGATTTTATTTCTTTGGCCTCGCCAAGGGTGAAATCTGAGAAGGTGTTATCTTCCTTTGCATCTGCATCATCCATCATCCTTCATCATGGTAGCAAGTTGTGTTGCCAGGATCCTTGACACGGATATTAGTAAAACCTTGATGAATGTGGAAATGCTCAAGTTCTTGAGAGCACGCGCAATCGCCAGGTTTGATCATCGGCATTAACTGTATAGCGCTCTCAGTTTCCTCGGTTATGCTATAACCATTCCAATAGTGGAATAACTCTCTATTGTTGAGCCTCTCCCCAGTTACTAGAATCATTCCCAGCATTTGCATTTTGTTCCCAGCTTGCACCGCCAATGTGTCATTCTACCATGGGTCTCTTCCATTTTCGGTGATAAGCAAATTCATCCATTGCGTTGTCTTCAACAAGGTAATCCACATCATCCAAGTTTGAGTATGCCATTCTACCTACCCCCTCCAAATGATCGCTTGTGATTGCCTTAGGCTGGTTTAAAGAATTTCAGTGAGCTCTGAATCAAAGTAATTCTTTTTGCCACTTAAGGGGATAATCTACGAATCACCCTCCTTCAGGATGTTTCGTCGTGGTATCATGGCAACTCAACTCCTCGCTACGTGGACAATCGTTTACCACCTTCTTAGGTGTGGAATTGTGGTCCACCTAGCGAACCCTCGTCGTCTGTCTTACTCCATTTCTTCAGATCTGTGCTTCGTCTCTCAGCTCGAGAGATATTGTTATGTCTCATTCCATGAGTTGCTCGATCTTCGAGAAGATCGACCCTTCTAGAGTCTCCTTCTTCCCTCCATGTCATGTTGACAGGATTTCTCAAGGCAAGACTTCAAGACAATGATGGTGAATGAATCAACGTTCAACTGAAGTGCACCCTGGATCGTGAAGATTATACTAGTTGCGTTTACCCTTCACCTTACCCTACGCTTGAATCTCGAGACGAGATTCTTGTTTAGTGGGGGTGAGTTGTCACATCCCTAGCTTCTGGTAATGCTCTGAGCTAGCTAGCCATGTGTTGCATCATGTTTAAATTTTGCCTAAAATTGAAATGGGGATGTTCAAACCCTAGCATTAAATCAACTCAACTAGGGTAAGTTAAAATCTTTTCAATAAACCCAAAAGGCCCCTAAGAAAAGTTCATGATTTCTGGTTAAGGTGGAAACCTCTGCCAAAAATGATGAATATATCCTTAGGTCATTTTTGGATTTTTGAATTAAATCATATTGTATTTGACTTTGGGCATTTAAATACTATAAATATTTTAAATGCTCAAATAAATGTTGGAAATTGATAAGGGTCACTGGAATAATTCAGAAAGCACCCATATTTATTTCCAGGATTTTATAAAATGATTTGATATTTAAAACAAATCAAAAACAAATTGCAGAAATAGAAAAAAATAAAACAGAACAAAAATAAGAGGGAGAAGGACATACCTGGCCTCACCCGTGCAGCCCACCAGCCGGCCCAGTTCCCCCCAGCCGGCCCAGCCCACCTCCTCCTCCTTTGTCCTCTTCCTCCTCTGCCAGGAGGACGAGCAGAGGCGAGGCGTGGCGCTCGCCGACGCTGCCTCGGCCACCTCCTGCTTCCCCCCCCTAGCCACCTCCTGCTTCCTCCCCGACCCCCTCGCGACGCCACGAAGACGCCCTCGCCCCCTGCACCTCCCCTCTCTCCCCCTGGACCCCATTCCCTCCTCTGTTTCCCTCTCGCGCACACCACCGAGCGGAGCTCGCCGCCATCGTCGCCGTACCCATGGCCACCGGCCACCCCTAGCCTCGCCGACGCCCCAGGAAGCTCCGCTGGTCCTCCCTCGACCTCCTCGTCGTGTCACGCGACCAGAAGAGCCCCGGAACGCCACCCCCGACGTTTTCCCCTCGCCGGCCGCCGAGGAGCTTCTCCGTCGATTCGGCCACTCCGGCGCGCCCCCGAGCCGGCCAACCATCCCTACGGCACCGCTGTGAGCTCCTACGCCTCCCCTCCCTTTTTCCCCCTTCGATTGTGCCCTGTAGCCGCCGCCCCACGAGCACCCGAAGCCGCCGTCCGCCATGGCCGGTGAGCTCCGTGCTCCCGAGCTTCTCCGCCTGCGCTCGTTGCCTCCGGGTATTCCTGGTGACCCCAGCATCCCGTAGAGCCCATCGGCCGCGCCCGCCGTGCCGTGTAACGCCGAAACCGAGCACACCCGAGCTCCGGCCGCCGCCTCGCTCGCCGTCGGCACCGATTCCGGCCGCCCCGAGCGCAACTGACTCCACCAGGAGCTTCGGCTCGTCCCCAGCTCCTCCTAGATGCCCTCCGCGGCCCATTTGGTCGCCGGAGTGGCCAAAACCACTCTCGCCGCCGCGTCGGGCTCGCCGGCGGCTAAACGCCGGCAGCCGACTTTGACTTTGACCACGGGTGGGCCCCGGTTGACTCTCCTGAGTCAATGACAGGTGGGGCCCAGCCCTGTTGACTATTAGGATTAGTTTTAATTAATTTTAGTTAAGCTAATCACACTGACATGTGGGTCCCAGTGTCAGGTTTGACCTGGAGGCGCCCAGTTGACCTGCTGACGTCATGATGACGTCAGGCTGGCGCATTAATTCAATTACTGGATTTATTAATATCCAGGAAATTCCAGAAAATGCCTAAAACTTCTAAAAATCATAGAAAATTAACCGTAACTCCAAATTAAATAATTTATATATGAAAAATTATCAGAAAAATTCAAGGAATCCATCTGTACCATTTTCATGCATGTTAGAACAACTTATAGATGCTGTTTAGCACAAATCATATAAATGGCATTTGAATAATCACATATGGAGTTTGAATTTGAATTTTATATTCAAACCAACTTCATTTAATCTGTTGCTAGTTGCATTAGCCCAAAACACATTCATATTTCCATGTCATAGCATGCATCATATTGTGCATTGCATTGATTGTGTTTCCTTCTGTGTTGCCGGTAATTGTCCCCTCTCGATAGACGTGATACCGATGATGTGATCGTTGACACTGATGAAGACTCAATGTTATCTTCAGAAGTGCCAGGCAAGCAAAACCCCCTTGTCCATTCCGATACAATCCTACTCTCTCGCTCCTGCTCTCTTTTACTGCATTAGGACAACAGCGACATATTTGTTACTTGCTGCGGTAGCTGAACCCCTTTATCCTCTGCATGACCTGTCATTCCACAGTAATTAGATGAAACCCACTAGCATGAGTAGGAGTTGTTTGAGCCCTAATGTGCCTACTCATTCATGCTTGTTTGTCATGCCTGCTACTGCTTAGAGTTGAGTCAGGTCTGATTCATCGGGGATGAATCAGAGGTGTGTGAACATGTCCTACTGTGTGTGAGCTAAGTGTGTGAACACGATTTGGTAAAGGTAGCGGTGAGAGGCCATGTAGGAGTACATGGTGGGTTGTCTCATTGCAGCCGTCCTCAGGAACTGAGTTCTGTGTTTGTGATCCATGATTCAGCTACTACCACGCATTGGGCCCGAAACCAATGGACCCTCTCGGCTTCTTAATCACCCTTGTCCTCTGTCCAGGAGTTGCAAGTAGTTTCTGGTGTTTGTAGTATGCTGGAGGCCGTGGACAGCGCTGACCGTAGGGGTGGGCTGTGATGCGGTAGGCACGTGGCCGGGTAAACCGGGCACCCGTTTGGTGTCACGGAACCCTGTACACATCGTTTGGGGCTGTGAGCGAAACTCCGGCCGGATCTCCTCATGGATGGAACCCGAATAGGCGATAAACCTGGACTAGAGACTTGAGTGATTAGGTAGGTCGTGGCCGACACCCACGTTGGGCTTCCGCTTGAAGGTTGCCGAGTACATGTCGTGTAAACGGCGGTAAGTGGTGAGAGCGTGTGTGAAGAAGTACATCCCTGCAGGGTTAATATGATCTATTCGAATAGCCGTGTCCGCGGAAAAGGACTTCTGGGTTGCTTATATCAGTTCATAGACAAGTGAAAGTGGATACTCTAAAATACGCAAGATAAGCGTGAGTGCTATGGATGGCGTTCTCGTAGGGAGACGGGAGCGGATCCATAGTGGTGTATTGATATGGTGAATATGTGGACTCGTGTGCGCCACCTCAAAAAGTTACTCGCAGTCGTAGTTCAGGATAGCCACCGAGTCAAAGCTGGCTTGCTGCAGTTAAACCCCACCATCCCTTTGTTGATAATGATGCATATGTAGTTAGTTCTGATGTAAGTCTTGCTGGGTACATTTGTACTCACGTTTGCCTATTTTATGTTTTGCAGAGAGACTTCAGTCTCGCTAGTAGTTTCACGTGGACTTCGACGTTTAGCTTGATACCTCAGCTACGATCTTGTGCCCTCGGCAGGATCTGATAGATAGTCAGGCTTCTCAGCCTTTTTCATTTATAGTTGTCTGTACTCAGACATGATAGCTTCCGCTTGTGCTTTGATTTGTATGCTCTGAATGTTGGGTCATGAGACCCATGTTTGTAATATCTCGCTCCTCGGAGCCTATTGAATAGATTACTTGAGTCATAGAGTCATGTTGTGATGCCATGTTGTATTTGCACATATCGAGCATATTGTGTGTATGCTATTGAAATGCTTGGTATGTGTGGGATCTGACCATCTAGTTGTTTATCTTTAGTAGCCTCTCTTACGGGGAAATGTCTCCTAGTGTTTCCACCGAGCCATGGTAGCTTGCTACTGCTCCGGAACACTTAGGCTGGCCGGCATGTGTCCTTCTTCGTTCCTGTGTCTGTCCCTTCGGGGAAATGTCACGCGGTGAATACCGGAGTCCTGTTAGCCCGCTACAGCCCGGTTCACCGGAGTCCTGCTAGCCCAGTGCTACAGCCTGGATTCACTCGCTGATGACCGACACGTTCGATGCTGGGTCATGAATGCCTGTCCCTGTAAGTCTGTGCCGCTTTGGGTTTACGACTAGCCATGTCAGCCCGGGCTCCTTATCATATGGATGCTAGCGACACTGTCATATACGTGTGCCAAAAGGCGCAAACGGTCCCGGGCAGAGGTAAGGCGACACCCGTGGGAATACCGTGCGTGAGGCCGCAAAGTGATATGAGGTGTTACATGCTAGATCGATGTGGCATTGAGTCGGGGTCCTGACAGGTGTGTACAGCCCCAACTCATTATTATGTGAGAGTGTCACGGGCGGCGATTCTTCACAGGCATCAGGCCTTCTTCACAGGCTCTGGGCCTCTCTTCACAGGCTTTGGGCCTTGCTTCACAGGCTTTGGGCCTTGCCTCACAGGCTCTGGGCCTTGCCTCACAGGCTCTGGGACTTGCTTCAAGGGTAGAACTTCCTAAGGTGCTGGATGTTCCAGGTGTTTTGGATTGGTACCATGTCTTGTGTCTCCAGGTGCACGGCGCCAGGCCTGGAGATGTGGACGACCTTAAACGGGCCCTCCCACATTGGTGAAAACTTATGCAGCCCTTCCCTGGAGAGGACCCGCCTCAGGACTAGGTCGCCCGTCTCGAGTGTCCTGGAGCAGATGTTGCCACAGTGGTATCGCCGCAGTGCTTGCTGGTACCTTGCCGCCCGTAGTGCAACTTCGCAACGACGTTCCTCCCCCAGCACGAGGACCATCTCCCACGTGGCGTCCTGCTGTGTTTCGTTGAACGACAGGACCCGTGCGAAGCGATGCTTGACCTCGTGAGGGAGGACCGCTTCAGCTCCGTAGATGAGGAAGAATGGAGTCTCTCCCGTTGGCTTGGTGGCGGTGGTTCAGATGGAACACAGTATGGACTGGAGCTTGTCATGCCAGCCCCTGCCACAGGCCTCCGGCTTCTTCTTGAAGGTCCTGGTCTTGAGGCCCCTCAGGACCTCCGCGCTAGCACGTTCGGCCTGACCATTACTCCTGGGGTGGGCGACCAAAGCGTAGCAGATCTGTGTTCCAAGATTAGCACAGTAGGTTTTGAAGAGGTTGCTAGTAAACTACAAACTATTATCTGTGATGATGCGGTTGGGGACCCCAAAGCGGCTTACGAGGCCCTTGATGAACTTGACAACAGAGCCGGCTGGGATGGTACGGATGGCTTCCACTTCCGCCCACTTCGTGAAATTGTCGATGGCGACATAGAGGTAGCGGTAGCCCCCCTGGCGCCCGAGGTAACAGGCCTAGGATATCCAGCCCCTAGACCGCAAACAGCCATGTGAGTGGGATAGTTTGAAGGCCCTGAGCTGGCTGATGGATTTGCTTTGCGTGGAATTGGCAAGCTTCGCAGGATTTCACCAGCTCGGCCGCGTTGTTGAGTGTTGTACGCCAGTAGAATCCACTGCGGAAGACCTTGCCGACGAGGGTCCGTGACGACGAGTGGTGTCCGCAGTCCCCGCCGTGTATGTTAATCAGCAACTCCCTTCCTTGATCGCTGGATATGCAGCGCAGTGTGACATCGTTCAGTCGTTTCCTGTATAACTCGTTGTCTTGGATACAGTATGCCGTGGCTTGCCGGGTCACGTGCTCCGCCTCCTCTTCCTTCTCCGGTAGAGTCTCGTGCGTTAAGTACTCCTTGAATTCCTTGGTCCAGCATTCCTCCTGGGGCTCGAGTGCCAAGAGCAGCCGAGCTCCTGAGGTCGGGCCACAGGCTGGGGCTCCTATGGCCGGAGGCTGGGAGAGCTCCTCCCGAGGTTGAGTCATGCTTGAAAGAGGTGGCGCAGCTGATGGCTTGAAGAGCTGCTCCTCAAAGACACCTGGATCTTGCGGTTGCCGCTTGGATGATCTCCTGGCAATGTCGTCGGCTTCCTTGTTGGTGCCCCGGGGCACGTGCTGTAGCTCCAGGGCCAAGAACTACTTCTCCATCTTGCGCACCTCCGTGAGTTAGGCCTCCATATGCTCGTCCTTTGGCTCGTACACCTTGTTGGAGAAGTTGACGAGGAGTTGTGAGTCGCCTCTGACGGTGAGGCGCTTCACCCCTAGAGCTACCGCAGCCTTCAGGCCAGCTATGAGGCCTTCTTATTCTGCGATATTGTTGGAGACCTTCTCGCCGTGCTGAAAGTAGAGTTGCACAAATGTAGTAGAGCTTGTCCTGGGTGGGCAAGATGAGCACTGCTCCAGCCCCCACGCCCTGGTGCGCGAAGGCGCCATCGAAATACATGACCCAGCCGTCCGGAGCCTCACTTCCTCGGGAGGTGGACCGGTCTTCTCCTTCCTCAAGTGTCGGGGCATCCGTCCATTCCGCCACAAAGTCAGCGAGTGCGGCCCCCTTGATGACCCTGGTAGTGCTGAACTCCAACTGGAAGGCTTGCAACTCGATGTTCCACTCAGTGACCCTTCCGGCTGAGTTAGGGATCCTAAGTACCCTCTCCAATGGGTAGGCTGAGACGACCTTGATGGGTTGGCCCTGGAAGTAGTGTCGCAGCTTGCGCGAGGCCACCAGGAGTGCGAGCAGGATTTTCTAGGGCATGGGGTAGCATGCTCTTGCGTCCTGTAGTATGGTGCTGACAAAGTACACCGGGTGTTTGACGAGGGCTGGCACACTGCCGAGGCTTGAGTCCTGCGGAGATCGGGGCATATCCTCAGGTGGAAGGATCCCTGAGACCCGATTGTCCTCACGGGCTTCTGCGATGCCACCCTGCTTTGCTTGGCCTTCCACCGCTGATGCCTTTGTTGCGCCTTCCTGACCCCGCGCAACTTCAGCCCTGGCTTGGCGCGGCTCGCCCTTGTCTTGGCGGAGTACGGGGTGGCAGGAAGGTAGAGTACCAGAGGCTCGAGGGTCGTGGTTCCACCATCACTGGGGGGCTAGTAAGGTATTTCTTGAGGTCTTGGAAGGCCCGGCCGGCCTCCGGGTTCCACTTGAACGGGCCCTTCTTCTTCATGAGCTTGAAGAAAGGTAAGGCGTGCTCTCCCAGTTTGGAGATGAAATGCCGTAACACGGTCACCCGCCCCGCTAGCTTCTGCATCTCTTTGAGGTTCTGTGGTGGACTCATGTCCTCGATGGCTTTGATCTTCTCTGGGTTAGCCTTGATCCCTTTGTGGGATACGAGGAATCCCAGCAACTTGCCGAAGGGGACGCCGAACGCGCACTTCTCCGGGTAGAGCCTCAAGTTCACCTGGTGCAGGCTCTCGAAGGTCTCCTCCAAGTCTTGAATCAATGTCCTCGCCTCGCGAGACTTGACCACTATGTCATCGACGTAGGCCTCTGTGTTTCTCCTGAGCTGCCGCCCCAGAGCGATGTGCATCAACTGCTGAAAGGTCGCGCTCGTGTTGTGCAGCCCAAAGGGATGCATGTCTAGCAGTACACCCCACATGGTGTCAGGAAGGCTGTCTTCTCCACATCTTCCACCACCATCTTGATTTGATGATACCCAGAGAACGCATCCAAGAAGCATAGCAGGTCACACTCGACGGTGGAGTCGACAATCTAATCGATGAGTGGGAGTGGGAACGGATCTTGGGCGCAAGCTTTGTTAAGATTGGTGAAATCGATGCACAACCATTCCTTCCAGCCTTTTTTCGGCACTACGACAGGGTTCGCCAGCCATTCGGAGCATCGGACCTCTCAGATGGCACCTGCCGCTTCAGCTTGCATGTCTCTTTGACAATGAAGGCCTCCTTCTCAGTGGAATGCCGTCTTGCTCGCTGCTTCACGGGATGGATGTTGGGGCATATCCTTAGATGATGCTGGATCACCTCCCTCGGGACTCCTACAAGCTGATTGGGCTCCCACGCGAATATCTCCTTCTTGGCGCGCAAGAACCTCACCAGGGCTTCTTTTTGTTCCGGGTCAAGGCCGGCCCCTATGGTAAAGGTGGCTCCTGAAGACCCGTCCTCGCTGACCGGCACCTGCTTGGTTTCCACCTTGTCTTGGGTGAACAACTGCTTCTTCTTGGTGGGCGCAGCCTTCCTGGCCGCGGGGGTACCGGCGTCGGCGGGTTGTGCTACTGTCGCGGTCTTGAAGGCCAGCCTGAGCGCCATCTCGGCCTCCTTAGTGTCCCCATTGATGCTGAGGATGCCCTTGCTCCCTGGCATCTTCATGAGGTTATAAGCCGGGTGAGCCTCCGCCATGAACTAAGCGAGAGCCGGATACCCAAGGATGGCGTTGTATGGGAGACCGATGCAAGCAATGTCGTAGTCCACCAGCTCGGTGCGGTAGTTGTTGCATGTGCCGAAGGTGACAGGGAGGCGGATCTGCCCAGAGAGTGGGAAGCTCCACCACCCACTCCCGAGAAGGGCTTGCTGAGGCCGAGCCGCTCGAGTGGCATGTGGAGGAGGCTGAAGGCTTCTACGGAGAGCAAGTTGAGGCCAGCATCGCCGTCAATGAGGGTCTTGGTGATGGCCATGTTGTAGATGGTGGGCATGCAGAGCATCGGGAGCATTCCGGAGCCGGCGGTGGAGTCGGGGTGATCTTCTAACCCGAAGGTGAGGTCGGCCTCTGGCGCAACCCAACCGGCGGAGCCCCCGGAGCCTAGAGGTGGCCCCGATCTGACGGAGGAACGGCTTGGCGTGGCGGTGTGATGGTGGTGCTTGAGAGCCGCCCAGCAGGGCTGCGACTGCGTGGTGCGCCGGCACCGCGTAGCGAGCGGCAAAGAGGTCGCGGAGTTTCCCCCAGGGGGGCACCGTGGATCCAGGGATGCCGAGCAGCCAGGCACGCGGCTCGCTGGCGAGGGCCATGGGGAACCAGCTGGCCATGGAGACGATGGAGCGAGGGAGCGACGAACTGATGGAAGGGAAGCTACAGCGCATCCCTACCTGGCGCGCCAAATGTCAGATGTGGCGTTCCGGCAAACCCTTAAGGTTCGAACAATGGGGTGCGCGCGAAGTATTTTCCTCCCACCGATCTATGCCCTAACTCGCTAAAATCTCGCGGACGAACTCAATGAACTCGCAACACAGAAAGACACAAGATTTATGCTGGTTCGGGCCACCGTTTTGGTGTAATACCCTACTCCAGTGTTGTGGTGGTGGATTGCCTCTTGGGCTGATGATGAACAATACAAGGGGAAGAACAGCCTCCTCGGGTTGAGGTGTTCTTGTGCTTTCCTAACTTGTGTGGGTGTGAGTGGTCTCTCTCCGTCCTTCTGCTCTCGTCCCTTGTTCATGTCCGTCATCGTCCTCTCTCCGCGGTGGTGGCTAGCTCTACTTATATAGGCCCTGGTCCTCTTCCCAAATATTGAGCGTGAAGGGAGCCAGCAATGGTGGGCAAATTTTAAGGGGGACAGCTAGTAAAAGCCATTCTGACAAAGGTGGTCTCCGCCTGCGAAAGGCTCTAGTGGTGACTTCGTCTTGGGCTCCACGATAACCTCCGTCCTGCGGTCCTTCTGGGCTTGGTCTTGTTTCATCGATATGGCAACCTTTGCCTGATGCCTCCGTACTCCTCACCTGTGCTGGGCTCCTTAGCACCAAAGAGGAAAGAAGGATGCTACACGCGCTGGCGTCTGCCTGGTGTCGATCATAATGGCTCACGTCACGAGAGCCTCGTGAGGTTTGCCTCACCGTGATATCTCCGCTCCTCGTGAGCCTGCCCGACTAGGCCACTCCAGAGGAGGTCTCGTGTCGTCCACCTCACGAGGCTTGGCCCCTCGCGAGGGTCTTGGATGCCTTGTTGATGAAGATGGGCCGTACGGCCTGCTGGCTTAGCCACACCGCGGGCCAGCATTCCCAGAACACCGACAAGCGCCGAGACAACAGTGACAACACAGAGGATACGTCGGTTAATGCCAGATTCAGTGGCTCTATGTCCGGTCAGCGAAAGAATCCAATCCAAAAGAACAATTCGGGCCCATCCAGCTTGGACCGCATACTTGATCGTCCATGCCAGATTCACGGCACCCCCGACAAGCCTCCTAATCGTACAAATAGAGAGTGCTGGGTTTTTAAACAGGCCGGCAAATTAAATGCCGAGAATAAGGAAAAGGGATCGCAAAGAGAGGACGATGACGAAGAGCCACGACAACCGAACACAGGGGGACAGAAGAAGTTTCCCCCTCAGGTCAAAATAGTGAACACGATATATGCTACCCACATCCCCAAGAGGGAGCGCAAGCGTGCGCTCAGGGACGTCTACGCGATAGAGCCAGTCGCCCCAAAATTCAATCCATGGTCGTCATGCCTGATCACTTTTGATCGCTGGGATCACCCGACCAGTATCCGTCATGGAGGCTCAGCCGCACTGGTCTTAGACCCAATAATTGATGGGTTCCACCTGACTCGGGTCCTTATGGACGGCGGTAGCAGCCTCAATCTGCTCTATCATGAGACAGTGCAAAAAATGGGCATTAACCTATCAAGGATCAAGCCTACAAAGACCACCTTTAAAGGAGTCATTCCAGGCGTAGAGGCCCATTGTATGGGCTCAATCACACTAGAGGTTGTCTTCGGATCTCCGGACAACTTCCGAAGCGAGGAGTTAGTCTTCGATATCGTCCCATTTCGCAGCAGCTATCATGCACTGCTCGGACGAACTACGTTTGCTCGATTCAACGCAGTACCACACGATGCTTATCTGAAGCTCAAGATGCCCGGCCCACGTGGCGTCATAACAGTCAATGGCAATACGGAACGCTCTCTCCATACAGAAGAGCACACAGCTGCCCTAGCAGCAGAAGTACAAAGCGGCCTTCTCAAGCAGAAACTTCATTCGGCTGCCGAGCCCTCGGACACCCTTAAGAGGGTCCGAACTACTCTGCAGCACGAGAGCTCGGCTCGTCAGGAGCTCGACTAGCAATCTGGCCTCTGTCTCAGTCCCGATCAAACGGTGGCGTATGTGCCGCGTGTACATAACTACGCACTCAAAATTCCATGGGCATCGATGGAGGGATAACTAGCTTGTGATCCATGGCATGGCTCAACCGACATTGGATACACACATACTTTCACTCCGTTTGTTCTCTTTCAGGTTTTAATCCTACAGGCCCCATCGGGGGGGGGTCTAGTTATCGATCCTCTTGAAGGATAAATACACCAAGATGGCGAGGAGCGCAGACATACAGGGACTTTTAGGTGATTCCGTTAACGATAACTCTACCTATTTTCCAGGACCCACATGCACCTCTCCCCTGGTTTCGGCATGTTAAATAGCCTATTGCTTATTGCACTACTTGTATCAATGCGCTTGACGTAGTAATTACATTACAATGAAAACAATTTTTTTACCTTTACGTCTTTTCTGTTTTCTTTCTCTCTTTTCCTTTTTTTAGTTTCCCTGTTGAAACCCCATCAGGTAGCACCCGTACACTTTGGTATTTTTGATGTTTTCTAGGGGATAACCCCATCAGGTAGCACCCACGCTACCCTGTGGATAACCCCATCAGGTAACCCCATGGGCAACAAAAGTCTGAACACTTCTTATAAGTATAATTCGGCACCCCGAATTTAGCATTATATGCATTGGCTCCGAATCATGTCTTTGGTCAATAGTTGGGTTGCCTGGTTCCTATGCTTGCTACCCTACGGTCCGCTACATCGGCTTGGGTAGTAAAGGGAGAACTACTACGATTGTGCCCTGGTCTAAACCGGATGAACACCTCAGTAGAGAAAGCCGAAAACATATTGTCATGATGCGGCGAGAGCCGGTCAGCTGTTCGGAGGTCTCAAATCGTTGGAGATTTTTCCGCATTACGCGAAGGATTGGTGCTTCCCGATCAGATGCTGACAGCACTCCGGTTCATATACCAGGGGATGCGCCTATGTTTTATTATAAAACTCCTATGGCTAAGTGAGGGCATTCAAGCTGTATAGTCTGGTTGCCTGGTTCGTTGCGCTAAACAACTCCTTCAAGGATCATATAATTGGATCAAGATTGTTTTGATACTATCCCGAACACCTCCGTACTACCTACATGAGGGTAGAAGCCGATGACTGGCCAACCCTCAGATTTCATACAACACGTCTGCACAGGAGGACACAATCAAAACATAAATTATATGACAAAGCGGATTTGTTGTCAGCATACAAGACAAAAAACGAGTGTATTCACTCGAAAATAATGTCGTGCCTACACTGTGTGGCTACAATACTAGACCCCTCTAGGACATCTGCAAAATAGCGCTCGGGGGTATGGTGCTCCTTGCCCTTCGGCGTCCCCTTGGTCAGCTCGACGACGTCCATCTTCGCCCACCACATCTTGCAGCGAGCAAAGGCAATCCAGGAAACTTCAATACAGACTGACCGCTTATGACCTCAAGCCACGGGTAGGCACTAACAAGCCGCTTCACAAGCCCGAAGTAGCTACTGGGTACCGACGCGGCAGGCCATAGCCGGACTATCAGGTCCCTCATAGCCAGCTCGCCGCCTTGTGCAGCTCGACCAACTGTTTCAGCTGGTCGCTAAAGGATACTGGACGTTTAGGTCCAAGATATTGAGACCATAATAGCTTCTCCGTCGAACTCCCTTCCTCATCTCGATAGAATTCAGCAGCATCAGATACGCTGCACGGCAAATCCGTGAACACCCCTATAGAGCACCAAATTTGGGTAAGTACAAGGAGCGTTCCCTTCACAAACTTGCTTTCCATAATGAAAGCCTTACCCATCGCAAACATCTTAGCCGCCTGGAGTTCCTGAAGGGCGCTCTGAGCCTCGGCTCGAGCCTCTTGTGCGCTTTGGCGGGCCTTCACAAGTTCGGACGCTTGCGTCTTAGAATCACGCTCCAGGGACTCATACTTCTTGACGGCATCCTGAATCTCTTGCTGGACCTCGCGGACCTGGGCCTCGTGATTTTCGCGTACAGTGTGTTCGTTGGCCGCTTTGTCCTCGGCCTTGGCTAATGCCTTCTTGAGGGTTACCACCTCGGTCGTGGCCCCTAGCATAGTCCATGACACTTTAGTCAGCACGAAGTATTCATCTTCCTAACGAACACGCACTGGTTACTACATGCCTTGGCTGTCCTCCAGTTGCTTCTTCACAAGGCTAAGCTCTTCGTCAGCCAGCTCCAGGCTCCGCTTCAGTTCAGAGACCTCCGCAGTATGAGCGGCAGCAGCCAGCAGCGACGCCTTCTTATTTATATAGATATCATATGTTAGACTCCTGCGAAAATTGTTTTGATCCTCTGTTCGGCTTTTCTTTCCGAACAACGAACAGAGCATCAGGGGCTACTGTCTACGATGTGATATTCTTTCTACAATTATTATTACCTCAAAAGCCTGTTAAAAGGCTAGTGCAACCTTTATTCAACCCACTTTTGGCAGACTGAACCTTTTTGATAACCGTATCCATGAGGACACGGTGCTCATCTAAAGTGGAAGCGCCTCGCAGTGCTTCTAGCAGATCATCCGGCGCCTCTAGTTGGACAGAGGTCACCAGCAGAACAGGCACACCCCCTCCTTTCGGGGAAGGCTGTTCGCCGGATTCCGGAGCCGTGCAGGTCTCCGGAATGATATCCGGCTGAGGGCCGAATGGAACTCGGCCCCCACCATCAGTCCCCATGGGGGCTTCTTCCCCCATGTGTTCGGCGGTCGTGGAGTCATCCTTGGACAGGGCCCTGACGATCTCCGGAGCCTCCCCTTGATCGGTAAAGGCCCTTTGGGACACCACCTCGTCATCGCCTTTGGGCGAGGTAGAGTGAGCAGGTGGCGGCGACATGCTAGCCATCTCCTTTGAGTCTAGCGAGCCGTTTGTCGAGGATTTCGGAGAGCTGTCGCGGGCCGGACTGCAATAGCATAAATTAAACATATTAATATGGCAAAGGGGAAGGGCCAAACATTTGGACGAGCATAAGGTCTTTGGTACTTACAAAGCGGCCCGAGGCTTGGTCCGGGGCATTCGTTGCGGACTACTATCAGCATCCCACGCGGAGTCATCCATGAGGGAGCCCTTCCCCCTCTTGGGTGCCTTCGCCTCTAGGTTCGGGGAGGCCACCCTTTTCTTCGTTCCCCCCTCAGATGGGAGTTGTCTTCTTCCTCCTCCTCGTCGTCATCTTCGGCAACTGAAGGGTCAGTCTCGTCTTCGGACGACAGGTCCGAAGTATCCGTTCGACGAAGGCCACTCCTAGTCCCCTTGGCCGCCTTCTTGGTCTTCTTCTCTGGCACATTATAAGGTGCTAGGATCAACATCTTCGTCAGGAGTGGGGTCTCTTTGTCTTCGGATAGCGGGGCTGGACAGCAAATCCGCCCCGCTATGTCGGTCCAGGCCTAAGGAAAAAATTGATAGGAGATCTTAGACTTCTTTCTCACAATACGCTAGTAAAGACTATGCCTTGAGAGCATGAAAGAACATACCGAATTAGTGTGGCGCTTTGAGCTAAGCCCATGATCCTTGGTTGTAGGCGGTGGCGTCTCGCCGACCTTGAAGAGTACTTTCCAGATATCCTCGCGCGTTGTGCCGAAGAGCTCTAGCAGCGTCTTGTGCTTGGCCGGATTGAATTCCCACAAATAGCAAGTCCGGCGTTGGCACGGGAGGATCCGACGGACGAGCATTACCTAGATCACATTGAAAAGCTTGATCTTGTTGGATATCATGTTCTGGACACACGTCTGGAGCCCTGTCAGCTCGCCCGGAGAGCCCCAAGTTAGGCCCTTCTCTTGCTAGGAGGTGAGCCGCATTGGAACTCCGAATCGGAATTTGGGGCCACTATCCAGTTGGTGTCGCGCAGCTCGGTGATGTAGAACCACCGTGATTGCCACCCCTTCACCGTTTCCACGAAAGAACCATCAAGCCAGGTGACATTGGGCATCCTAGCCAACATAGCTCCTCCGCACTCTGCCAGTTGACCGCTCACCACCTTCGGCTTCACATTGAAGGTCTTCAGCCACAGGCCGAAATGAGGTGGGATGCGGAGAAAGGCCTCACGCACCACTATAAATGCCGAGATGTTGAGGATAAAGTTGGGGGATAGATCATGAAAGTCTAGCCCATAATAAAACATTAATCCGCGGACATACGGATGGAGAGGGAATCCCAGCCCGCATATAAATTGCGTGAGGATCACCACTCTCTCATGAGGCTCGGGGGTGGGGACGATCTGTCCCTTGGCCGAAAGTCGATGAACGATCTCCTTGGCCAGGTATCCGGCCTCTCGGAGCTCCTCTATATCTTTCCTCTTAACAGAGGAGGCCATCCACTTGCCACCGGCTCCGGATCCAGACATGGTTGGTTGTTTGTTTGAATGGGAATGAATGAGGACTTGCGCGCTGGAGCTCAAGGACAGAGAGGCAGGAAGAAAGCGTGGGAGAAGAAAGGAGAATCTTATCTCCTTATAAGGGTGGTGAATATCGAACGCTCCCCCATTCGCCTTAAAATTCGCCTGCTCCAAGGGCTGTGTAAACAACACATTTGGGTTACCCATGCCCGTGTTGATGAGAATCGCGTAATAAGGGGACACGACCTCTGCTTTGACGAGACATGCCAACGACAACCGCATCTCGAAACGTGGGGTGGAAAATGGTTCAAAATTATGACCAGACAGGCGTGGCGTCACTTTACTAAAGTTGTCAGCAGATTGGTCTCGTGTGTTGTTATATTCTCTCTACGGTTGTGTATGGTGTGTGTTACAGGTCCGGACACGATCAATTCGCTGGGAGACTATTCGGGGGTTTGGAATGAGGAACCCGCCTTGCAATGACGAAGACAGGACTAGACGCCGGATACCTTGTCATTGAAGCCAGGTTCAGGAGCTACTAAGGGAGTCCTGGACTAAGGGGTCCTCGGGCGTCCGGCCTATTATCTATGGGCCAGACTGATGGGATGTGAAGATATGAAGACCGAAGAATGTACCCGTGTCCGGATAAGACTCTCCTTGGCATGGAAGGCAAGCTTGGCGAACAACTATGAGGATTCCATCTTATGTAACCGACTCTATGTAACCCTAGATCCCCTCGGTGTCTATATAAATCAGAGGGTGTAATCCGGAAAGGATATACTCAATACCGTAGTCATATAGGCTAGACTTCTAGGGTTTAGCCATTACGATTTCGTGGTAGATCAACTCTTGTAATACTCATATTCATCAAGATCAATCAAGTAGGAAGTAGGGTATTATCTCCATAGAGAGGGTCCGAACCTGGGTAAACATCGTGTCCCCTGTCTCCTTTTACCATCAACCTTAGACGCACAGTTCAGGACCCCCTACCCGAGATCCGCCAGTTTTGACACTGACACCTGCCTCCTTTCGTTCCACCACAATAGCTACGCTGACAGCCCGGGCATTAGCAGCCACATACAACAACAACGACTCTTTATCAATAGAAGAAGCAAAAACGAGCGACTCAGCCAGCTGCTTTTCCAAATCCTCAAAGGCTGCATTAGCGACATCACTCCAGACAAAATTATCTATCTTTTTCATCATCTGATACAGAGGGATAGCCTTCTCTCCCAACCGGCTTATGAGTCGGCTTAGAGCCGCAATACGACCAACTAGACATTGAACATCATTGATACACGCCAGCTTGGCCAAAGAAGTAATGGCTTTGATCTTCTCTGGATTAGCTTCCATGCCTCTGTTAGAAACCAGAAAACCCAAGAGCTTGCCTGCCGGCACACCAAAAACGCATTTGGCTGGATTAAGCATCATCTTATAAACCCGAAGATTATCAAAGATCTCCTTCAAATCGTCTATCAATGTTTCCTTCTTTCTGGATTTCACCACAATATCATCCACATATGCATGAACATTGCGCCCAATCTGATTATGAAGAGAATTCTGCATACATCACTGGTAAGTCGCCTAGGCACTCTTGAGCCCAAAAGGCATAGACACATAACAGAAAGCTCCAAAGGGAGTGAGAAAAGCTATTTTCTCCTGGTCCTTAATAGCCATCTTGATGTGATGATAACCAGAATAAGAATCCAAAAAACTCAAACGCTCACAACCCGTCGTAGCATCAATAATTTGATCAAATACGAGGGAGAGCAAAAGGATCAGCCGGACAAGCCTTGTTTAAATCCGTGTAATCCACACACATACGCCAAGTGTCATTCTTCTTAAGTACCAGCATCGGGTTAGCCAACCACTCAGGATGAAAAAGTTCAACAATGAACCCGGCCGCCAAGAGCCGGGCTACTTCTTCACCAATGGCCTTTCGCCTCTCTTCATTAAAACGATGGAGAAACTGCTTCACCAGTTTGAACTTTGGATCAATATTAAGACTGTGCTCAGCGAGATCCCTTAGTACACCTGGCATATCAGAAGGCTTCCATGCAAAGACGTCCCAATTCTCACGGATGAACTCGATGAGCACGCTTTCCGATTTCGGATCTAGATTAGCACTGATGCTGAACTGCTTAGACAAATCACCAGGAACAAAGTCAACTTACTTGGTGTCATCTGCTGATTTAAACTTCAAGGCCGGGTCATGCTCTATAGTTGGCTTTTTCAGAGATGTCATGTCAGCCGGGTCAACATTGTCCTTTTAGAACTTCAATTCCTCTGTGGCACAAACGGACTCTGCATAAGCTGCGTCCCATTCTTCACACTCCAAAGTTATCTTTCGGCTTCCATGCACTGTGGTAGTTCCCTTGTAACCCAGGATCTTGAGTTGCAGATAAACATAACAAGGTCGTGCCATGAACTTCGCATAAGCCGGCCACCCAAACAGAGCGTGATACGAGCTTTGAATCTTAACCACCTCAAAGTTTATTGTGTCAGCCCGGGAATCATATTCATACCCAAAGGTGACCTCCAAAGCAATCTTTCCTACAGGATATGCCGACTTACCAGGCACCACTCCATGGAAAACAGTATTGGATGGCTTAACATTTATATCAGTCAACCCCATACGATGGAAAGTATCATAATAAAGGATATTAATGCTGCTACCCCCATCCATGAGTACCTTAGTGAACTTGTACCCTCCAACCTGAGGTGCCACAACCAAAGGTAGATGACCCGGATTATCAACCAGGGGTGGGTGATCCTGTTGACTCCACACAATGGGTTGCCCAGACCATCGTAAGTAACGGGGAATCGCCGGCTCAACGACATTCACAACCCTTTTATGGAGCTTCTGATCCTGCTTGCATAAACTCATGGTGAAGACGTGGTATTGCCCACTATTCAGCTGTTTCGGGTTATTCCTATAACCGGACTCATGCTGCTGCTGGTTGCCCTGGCCGGACTCTTGATGAAAACCGCCCTGATTGCCATGACTGCCTTGATTACCTTGGAATCCAGAGTTAGTACCGCACCAGCATAACCCAGACCATGAGAGCCGGATCCTGAGCCGCCACCTGGCCCATGATTGTCTTGAAAAAGATTGGAATTTTTGTACTCCTTCTTGATGAAGCAATCCTTCCAAAGGTGAGTGGACGACCTTTCACGTGTACCATGCCTCGGGCAGGGTTGATTCAGCATTTGCTCAAGATTGAAGCCTGATCCCCCAAGCCGTGGGGGCGGCTTACCCTTACGACGCTGACCATTATTCTGCGCATTGGTGTTAGCCACAGAGTCCAAATTGTTATCAACTTTGCGCTTACCGTTACCTCCCTGACTCGACGGGTTATGTTGATGCCCTCTGGTGTTGCTGTTCTTCTTTCCCTTTCCCGGCTTTTCATCACCAGACTCGGGGTCCTTGGTACCATTTGAGTCAGCATACTTAACCAGAGCTGCCAACAGTTCCCCCATATTACTGCGATGGCGCTTGAGCCTCCCCAGCTTCTGTTTGAGGGGCAAAAAAGGACAATTCTTCTCCAACATCAAGACTGTTGAACCGGCATTCATGTGATCCGAGGAATGCAAGATGGTTGAGACTTGTTGCACCCGATGGGTTGTTGACTCGCCCTCTTCCTGGACGCAGGCATCCAGATCCACAATTGACATAGGCTGCTTGCATGTATCTTTAATATTCTGAATAAAAAGGGCCTTTAACTCGTCCCATGACCCGATGGAGTTAGCCGGTAACCCCTTCAACCAAGTGCGGGTTGTCCCGTCCAACATCATGGTGAAATATTTAGCACGCGCAGCATCACTAACATTCAGCAGTTCCATGGCCATCTCATAACTCTGGACCCATGCCTCAGGGGGTAAATCGGCCGTATAGTTAGGTACTTTGCGAGGGCCCTTGAAGTCCTTGGGCAAACTCTCATTACGCATAGCCGACATCAAACGCGGCACACCCAAAGTCATGAAAGTCACACCCATCTCCATCGAAGTTGTCGGACAAACCGGGGAATGCTGATGAGCCGCATACTGAGCCGCCAGCTTAGTCTCCCAACGCGCTCTTCCTTGATCCACTATGTTCTGGGCATTAGCTCCACTGCTTGACACAATCGGCTCCTCGATATGCCTGCTATAACTTCAACTTGGGATAGGTGTTGAATGGATCCTCTCATGACTGTAAGAATAAGCTGCCTATTGGGTCAAAGCCGTCTGAAGTAATGTCACATCCCTAGTTCTGGCCTGACCTATGCTTGCTTCCATGTGTGCATCATGTTTAAATTCAAATGAAATTTGAATTGAGGAATTTTCAAAGCCTCAGAATCCTTTAAAAATGATCAAGATAAAAATTGCTTCAAATAAGTCCAAGAAAATGTTCTTGTTATCCTCTGGAAATATTGGCAAGAGGTAAAATCCAAACCAATATTTTCGGTATCTCAGAAACATTTATTTTGGGTATTTGAATTAAATCAATAGCTATTTGAATTGGACTTATATCTACTGTTAAATAAATATAGGTCCAATAATTCTGAAATATTTTGTGGAGCATTGTTTTAATTCTTTTAGCTCCTAAAAATATTGTCAGAAGAAAAATAAATTGAATTGGTTTCAAAACCAAATTCAAAACAAACCTGCGGAAAATAGAAACCAGAATTAAATAGAAATAAGAGAGAAAGGCCAGGAGGCCACTTACCTGGCTGGGCCGGCCCACCTGGCCCGTGCCAGTCACCCTCCTCCTTGCGCCAGAAGGACGCCGGCATGTCGACGCGCGCGCGCCCGAACTCCACCTCCTGCTTCCACCTCCTCCTGCCTCTCTGCTCGCTTCCCCGACCCCCTGGAGATGCCACGCACCTCCCTGGCGCCACACCCACTTCTCCCTCCGTCCCTATCCCCCTCTGCTCTCTCTCCCTCCCGCGACCGAACGGAGCCCGTCGCCGCCGACCAGCGCTCGCGCGGCCGCAGCCATCCCGAAGCCTCTCCGACACGCCCTCGAGCTCCGCCGGTCCTCCCTCGTCCTCCTTGTCGTCTCACGCGACCAGAAGAGCCCCGGAACGCCGCCCCCGACGTTTTCCCCCTGCTCGGCCGCCGGAGATCCGCCTCGCCGTCCCGCTCGCTCCGACGCTTCCCCGTCCCCGTCGTCTGCACCGGCCAACTCCCCGTGAGCTCCTCTTCCTTCTCCCCCTCTCCATTCTCTCGTTTGCACGCCGTAGCTGCCGCCTTGCCAACGACCGAAACCCGCCGCCGCCCGCGCTCGTCGTCGGCGAAGCCTCGGTGACCTTTTGGTCCCGTGCGTGCGCCCGTTGCGCTCGCAACGTTCCATAGAGCAGAACTAGCATGACAGCCGGCTCGTTTGCAAGCTGCAGCGCCAACCCCGCACCCACCCGTAGCTCCGGCCGCCGCCACGAGCTCGACTCCGGCGAGCATGATCCACCCCAGCCCCTCCCATTTGGCTCTCTGGATGCGCAAGAGCAAGGGCTATGCCCTGGTGCCCTCAGCGCGCGAATCCGATGCCCCTAGCGCAAGTCCGGCATGCCCCCGCCGTGCTCTGTGGTCGTCACCGGCTAATCTCCGGCCAGCTGACGTGGCTGGCTTAATTAGCCACTAACCACCGCATCGTGTCACACACAGTCGGGCCCCACCGTCTAACTAACCGGCTAACTAAAATAGATTAAGTTTAATCTAATTGCAGTGGCCCCACGCGTCAGTTTTGACCGCGCTGACATGGCCGTTGACTGGGCCCACACGTCAGCGGCACTAACCAGCCCCAGTCACTGACCAGTGGACCCCACTGGTCAGGTTTGACCCGGACCAGCCCCTGTTGACCTGCTGACGTCATGCCAACATCATGCTGACGCAGTAAACCCTTTTCTGGATTTTAAATAAATAGCTAAAACTTCTAAAAATCATAGTAATTCAACTGTAACTCCAAATGAAATAAATTATATATGAAAAATTATCAGAAAAATTCAAGGAATCCATCTGTACCATTTTCATGCATGTTAGAACAACTTATAGCTGCTGGTTAGCACAAATCAATTAAATGGCATTTAAACTCTCACATATGGAGTTTGAATTTGAACCTAGTGTTCAAACCAACCCCATTTAACCTGTTGCTAGATGCATTAGCGTAAAACACATTCATATTGCCATGTCACAGCATGCATCATATTGTGCATTGCATTGGTCGTGTTTCTTCTGTGTTTGCCGGTGTTGTTCCCCCTCGGTAGACGCTGTACCGATGATGTGATCGTTGACACTGATGAAGACTCAATGTTATCTTCAGAAGTGCCAGGCAAGCAAAACCCCCTTGTTCATTCCGATACAATCCCACTCTCTCGCTCTTGCTCTCTTTTACTGCATTAGGACAACACCGATTCAATTGTTACATGCTGCGGTAGCTGAACCCCTTTATTCTCTGCATGACCTGTCATTGCCACAGTAAATAGATGAAACCCACTAGTATGAGTAGGAGTTGCTTGAGCCCTGTTGTGCCTACTCATTCATTTTTGCTTGTCATGCCTGCTACTGCTTAGAGTTGAGTCAGGTCTGATTCATCGGGGATGAATTAGAGGTGTGTGAACATATCCTACTGTGTGTGAGCTAAGTGGTGAACACGATTTGGTAAAGGTATCGGTGAGAGGCCATGTAGGAGTACATGGTGGGTTGTCTCATTGAAGCCGTCCTTAGGAACTGAGTTCTGTGTTTGTGATCCATGAATAGTTACTACCACACATTGGGCTCCGGGCGCTCCAAGCTCTCTCGACTTATTAATCAACTTGATCTCTGTCCAGGAGTTGCAACTAGTTTATGGTGTTTGTAGGTGGTGTTAGTAGTCTACCAAGTGGCACCCGATACAGGTGGGCTTGGGACAGACTAGGCATAGTGGCACGGTGTACCAAGCATAGATCCACTCCTCGAGGTGGGCTTGGGAATCCTGCACACATCGTTTGGGGCCGTGAGCGACACCCCGGCCGGATCTCCTTGCGGATGGAACCCGAATAGGCGATAAACCTGGACGAGAGACTTGTGTGGTTAGTCAGGTCGTGGCCGACACCCTCGCTGGGCTTCCGCTTGAAGGTTGCCGAGTACATGTCGTGTAAACGGCGGTAAGTGGTGAGAGCGTGTGTGAAGAAGTACACCCCTACAGGGTTAATATGATCTATTCGAATAGCCGTGTCCGCGGTAAAGGACTTCTGGGTTGCGTGTACAGTTCATAGACAAGTGAAAGTGGATACTCTAAAATACGCAAGATAAGCGTGAGTGCTATGGATGGCGTTCTCGTAGGGAGACGGGAGCGGATCCATAGTGGGGTATTGATATGGTGAATATGTGGACTCGTGTGCGCCACCTCAAAAGAGTTACTTGCAGTCGTAGTTTAGGTTAGCCACCGAGTCAAAGCTAGCTTGCTGCAGTCAAACTCCACCCCCCCTTGTTGATAATGATGCATATGTAGTTAGATCTGATGTAAGTCTTGCTGGGTACATTTGTACTCACGTTGCTTAATTTATGTTTTTGCAGAGAGATTTCAGTCTCGCTAGTAGTTTCGCGTGGACTTCGACGTTTAGCTTGTTACCTCAGCTACGATCTTGTGCCCTCGGCAGGATCTGGTAGATAGTCAGGCTTCTCAGCCTTTTTCATTTGTAGATGTCTGTACCCAGACATGTTAAGCTTCCGCTTGTGCTTTGACTTGTATGCTCTGATTGTTGGGTCATGAGACCCATGATTGTAATATCTCGCTCCCCGGAGCCTTTTGAATTAATACTTGAGTCGTAGAGTCATGTTGTGATGCCATGTTGTATTTGCACATATCGAGCATATTATGTGTATGTTATTGAAATGCTTGGTATGTGTGGGATCTGACTATCTAGTTGTTTATCTTTAGTAGCCTCTCTTACCGGGAAATGTCTCCTAGTGTTTCCATTGAGCCATGGTAGCTTGCTACTGCTCCGGAACACTTAGGCTGGCCAGCATGTGTCCTTCTTCGTTCCTATGTCTGTCCCTTCGGGGAAATGTCACGCATTGAGTACCGGAGCCCTGTTAGCCCGCTACAGCCCGGTTTACCGGAGTCCTGCTAGCCCAGTGCTACAGCCCGGACCCACTTGCTGATGACCGACACGTTCGATGCTGGGTCATGGATGCCTGTCCCTGTAAGTCTGTGCCACTTTGGGTTTACGACTAGTCATGTCAGCCCGGGCTCCTTATCATATGGATGCTAGCGACATCATCATATACGTGAGCCAAAAGGCGCAAACGGTCTCGGGCAAAGGTAAGGCGACACCCATGGGAATACCATGCGCGAGGCCGCAAAGTGATATGAGGTGTTATAGGCTAGATCGATGTGACATTGAGTCGGGGTGCCGACAGCGTTGGTATCAGAGCTTGACTGCCTGTAGGATTACCAAGCCAAACTGGTCGAAGTTGAGTCTAGAAATTCTTTAGTTATATAAGGGAATTGATTGTGGGATGGGAACATAAGGCTCTTTTTACTCCTTATACCTCGTGGCCTTCTGATCTGAGTCAACCTCTTCTCTTCTACGGGAATTAAGAACTAGGCTTCTCATCTATCTACTAGGATGACGAGTTACTATGTTAGAGACTTATAGGATTGATAGTTTCAAGCCTCAATTCAGTTTCTACCTCTATATGCTAACTATTGATCTCGGAACCTTGATATTGTGCCTCTGAGTGGCCATGCCACCATTTTTGTAGCATGTCTCCAATCTTTTGAGCATTTACAGCCGTTAGGCTGTCCGAGTCATCCCAGGTTTCTAAATAGTCGGATGCATTTGCAAATCCCTTCCTCCTGTTTCCGATGTGCCTTTGGTCAGATTAATCACACAAATCAGTGAGTTGAGGTACTTTATTGCCTTGACATATATGTTGGAGCTAGTATTATGACCCTAGGTGTCTTAGGGGATCATCTAGTAATTTAGCCATGATTTGTGTCCCAGTGTGATGATTCTGGCCATCATTCTCGTAAGCATCCCGTGAAGCCACTTAGTTAGTAGGCATTTCACTTCTGGGTTTTGAACCCGAGATTCACCCTACTTACTTCATGTTAATAGTAATTGCTAGCTCCCTTAGGTTATTAGTAACCTTTGCGATACTCCTTGAAGTCCGTGGTATCTTCTTCTTCCAAATACCATGAACTACTTATGGCAGAAGTTCCTCGTTGAACTGAACGATCACAACCAGAGTGCTCTTGATGAGTTCTCCATTATATATTGTGGCTCTGCCAGTTCTACCTTTCTGCATGGGTTATCCGGAAGAAATATGTTGAACTTTGTTCGACATGCTAAACCATGCATCCACAACTCAGAAAATCGTATGTTCCTTTGAGTTGTCCCTCTTTAGTTGTCTTCTGACCCTCGTCTATCAATTGATAGTCAAGATTATGTGTGCATTCGTTCATTGATGCCTATTACTCTTGTGGTCTGTCAAGCCATTCTATTCCGGAATGACTAGGAGGGACAAACTCCAGTACCTCATCCATATTTAGGATTGGGTCAAAGTAGTTGTGTTCCGCAGATCAAGTTGCAATCCAGCTTCTGGTCTGTTCTACCTTGAGGTATTACCATCTTTATATCAGGAATATCATTGGAATTACACACCCTCTTATGAATTCTTGTTGCAGTGATACTTCTTGCCATCATTATTCATTTCTCGGCTTCTGTGTTGTTGCAACCGGAATGCCGACGGGTGAACTATGATGTGTGAAATCAGTACCCCTAGCAACTAGTTGCTTGGTAGTAAATGGACAATATTCTCATTCTTAGCATGTTGGTTATTGAATCACCATTCTAAGATAGATTGTGCTACCTAGTCCTTATTTCCTGGTGCACTCTTTGATTGATGAGTTAGGATTTTGTCAAGTCCTCGCTCATTTGATCATATCATCTTGCCCTGAAAAGCAAGGTTGTTCTCGAGCTTAGTACCATATCGGTGGTTCGTGATTTTCCGTATATCTTCTCGGAAGTATTACCAGGTTGTCACCTGACCGCTATGTTGAGTTCGTGATCAAGTTGGTTTATTCCTGTAAACCACCCTTTCTCCAAGAATTCGTGTTGGATACCTCTGAGCTAGTTTGTTAAGCTAAACGACAACTTGGAGAGTTGGAAGATAAAAGCTTACCTAACTTAGTTCATTTCAAAGGGATATCCTGGTGTTGGTGTGTTAGTTGAAGAAAGATGATATCTTCATCGATTGGTCCCAGTGATCAGTTATTGGACCTATTGTCTTATAAAAACTTTGATTTAAGTATGGGCTATCGTCAAATCAAATCAGAACCAACGATGTTCGTAATGTTGTCTTACTCGTGGCTGTCCCTCGAGCATACACCATTATATCTTTTGGTCTGACCAATACTATCACCTTGTTCACATGATGGTGGAAGTCTAGTGATATGGAAATTCCGATGAGTTGCTGTTGAGCCCATCAGCAGCATTTTGTCTCCCCCCATGATTCATGTTGAACATCAACCTAGTGTTGGAAACTTTGTAAGCAATGCCTTCGTGTTCCGTTCATGAAGCCTATGCTTGGATGGAAGAAGTGACTTCCTCTAATTCATGTGCTTTTGGTGCAAGTTGCCGCCGTGGGTTTGAGAAAGGTTTGTTTTGTTTCCTCTGGAATCGTCCCAAGTTAGTCATGCATGTGCAAAGTATACTATGGTTTGGTAGATTAATTACCTCCACTCCATATGTATTCCGTAGCACCCCAAGCCACTAATTGATTTGTTCAAGGAGAAAGAGTTCCTTCATAAGAGCTAATCCGGACTTATGAAAGAACTTCGATATCCTCAATGATGGTTCCCTACCAGAACTCGGTAGTGTTTTATTGTAAGACTACCATGTGATCATGTTTGCCTAGAACAGCGTATTCACACGTGCGTAGCAGAACCAGCTCATGCTTTGGAGCTTGCTATCGTAGTTCATTTCCCAAGAATCTCGCAACGTCATCTCGTCGATTTGTGTTGCAAACTTTCATTTTTGTTCCTAGACTCGATGAGTCTGGAATATTCTGACACCAACCAGTTCTGAATCTCAGGCAGATATGATGGTTGGAACATTTCCCAAGAACTATAATATTGGTCCCTCGATAACCAGTAAAGTGGATGTCGTGGCCAACACACCCAGCCAGAAGACCTATAATTGTAGTATCTTGTTTGAAGAAGTTGGCCACCTCCCCATAAGGATTTCGAAGGATTTACCTCCGTAGTTATTCCTTATGGATTCTTGTGCTCCCGAAGTCCGACCATTTACTTGATGTTCTAGATATCAAACCATAATTATCTATGGATTACGCTAGCACATCAAGGAGAACATTAGAAGCGGAGTGCTAAATGTCTCTCGGTCGATCATCCAGATTTTGTTTCCTTGGCCCCACCAAGGTGAAATCTGAGAAGGTGTTATCTTCTTTTGCATCTGCATCTTCCATCACCATTCATCATGGTAGTAAGTTATGTTACCAGGATCCTTGACACGGATATTGGTAAAACCTTGATGAATAATGGAAATGCTCAAGTTCTTCAGAGCACGCACAAGCGCTAGGTGTTATCATCGGCACTAACTGGGATTGCTCTCAGTTTCTTCGGTTATGCTATAACTTTTCAAACAGTGGACCCACTCTCTTCTGTTGAGCTTCTCCCTAGTTACTAAAATCATCCCTTGTGTTATTTTCAACAAGGTAATCCACATCATCCATTTTAATCCGGGTATGCCATTCTACTGAACCCCTCCAAATGGTCGCTCGAGAATTGCCTTAGGTTGGTATAAAAGATTTTCGATGATCTCTGAATCAAAGGTAATTCTTTTTGCCACTTAAGGTAATAATCTACGAATCACCCTCCTCCAGGATGTTCCGCTGTGGCATCATGGAAACTCAACTCCTCGCTATGTTGACAACCGTTCACCACCCTTTTAAGCGTGGAATTGTTGTCTACCTAGTGAACCCTCGTCATTTGTTCCACTCCATCCCTCTAGATGTGTGTTTTGTGTCTCAGCTCGAGTGGTGTTACTATGCCTCATTCTGCGAGTTGATCCTAAGTTGTTCGATCTTCGAGAAGATCGATCCTTCTAGAGTCTCCTTCTCCTCTCGTGGTCGTGTTGGCTGGAGTTCTCAGAGCAAGACGACAAGGCAAAAGATCGTGATTGAATCAACGTTCGTTTGAAGTGCAACCTGGATCGTGAATATTGTGTTAGTTTGCATTCCCCCTTCATCTTACCCTACGCTTGAATCTCGGGACGAGATTTTTGCTTAGTGGGGGTGAGTTGTCACATCCCTAGTTCTGGCCTGACCTATGCTTGCTTCCATGTGTGCATCATGTTTAAATTCAAATGAAAAATTCAAATGAAATTTGAATTGAGGAATTTTCAAAGCCTCAGAATCCTTTAAAAAAATGATCAAGATAAAAATTGCTTCAAATAAGTCCAAGAAAATTTTCTTGTTATCCTCTGGAAATATTGGCAAGAGGTAAAATCCAAACCAATATTTTCGGTATCTCAGAAACATTTATTTTGGGTATTTGAATTAAATCAATAGCTATTTGAATTGGACTTATATCTACTGTTAAATAAATATAGGTCCAATAATTCTGAAATATTTTGTGGAGCATTGTTTTAATTCTTTTAGCTCCTAAAAATATTGTCAGAAGCAAAATAAATTGAATTGGTTTCAAAACCAAATTCAAAACAAACCTGCGGAAAATAGAAAACAGAATTAAATAGAAATAAGAGAGAAAGGCCAGGAGGCCACTTACCTGGCTGGGCCGGCCCACCTGGCCCGTGCCAGTCACCCTCCTCCTTGCGCCAGAAGGACGTCGGCGTGTCGACGCGCGCGCGCCCGAACTCCACCTCCTGCTTCCACCTCCTCCTGCCTCTCTGCTCGCTTCCCCGACCCCCTGGAGATGCCACGCACCTCCCTGGCGCCACGTCCACTTCTCCCTCCGTCCCTATCCCCCTCTGCTCTCTCTCCCTCCCGCGACCGAACGGAGCCCGTCGCCGCCGACCAGCGCTCGCGCGGCCGCAGCCATCCCGAAGCCTCTCCGACACGCCCTCGAGCTCCGCCGGTCCTCCCTCGTCCTCCTCGTCGTCTCACGCGACCAGAAGAGCCCCGAAACGCCGCCCCCGACGTTTTCCGCCTCCTCGGCCGCCGGAGATCCGCCTCGCCGTCCCGCTCGCTCCGACGCTTCCCCGGCCCCGTCGTCTGCACCGGCCAACTCCCCGTGAGCTCCTCTTCCTTCTCCCCCTCTCCGTTCTCTCGTTTGCACGCCGTAGCTGCCGCCTTGCCAACGACCGAAACCCGCCGCCGCCCGCGCTCGTTGCCGGCGAAGCCTCGGTGACCTTTTGGTCCCGTGCGTGCGCCCGTTGCCCTCGCAATGTTCCGTAGAGCAGAACTAGCGTGACAGCCGGCTCGTTTGCAAGCCGCAGCGCCAACCCCGCACCCACCCGTAGCTCCGGCCGCCGCCACGAGCTCGACTCCGGCGAGCATGATCCACCGCAGCCCCTCCCATTTGGCTCTCTGGATGCGCAAGAGCGAGGGCTATGCCCTGGTGCCCTCAGCGCGCGAATCCGATGCCCCTAGTGCAAGTCCGGCGTGCCCCCGCCGTGCTCTGTGGTCGTCGCCGGCAAATCTCCGGCCAGCTGACGTGGCTGGCTTAATTAGCCACTAACCACCGCATCGTGTCACAGACAGCCGAGCCCCACCATCTAACTAACCGACTAACTAAAATAGATTAAGTTTAATCTAATTGCAGTGGCCCCACGTGTCAGTTCTGACCGCGCTAACGTGGCCGTTGACTGGGCCCACACGTCAGCGGCACTAACCAGCCCCAGTCACTGACCAGTGGACCCCACTGGTCAGGTTTGACCCGGACCAACCCCTGTTGACCTGCTGACATCATGCCAACGTCATGCTGACGCAGTAAACCCTTTTCTGGATTTTAAATAAATCTAAACGATTTATTTATTTCAGAAAATAGCTAAAACTTCTAAAAATCATAGTAATTCAACCGTAACTCCAAATGAAATAAATTATATATGAAAAATTATCAGAAAAATTCAAGGAATCCATCTATACCATTTATGCATGTTAGAACAACTTATAGCTGCTGTTTAGCACAAATCAATTAAATGGCATTTAAACTCTCACATATGGAGTTTGAATTTGAACCTAGTGTTCAAACCAACCCCATTTAACCTGTTGCTAGATGCATTAGCCCAAAATACATTCATATTGCCATGTCATAGCATGCATCATATTGTGCATTGCATTGATCGTGTTTCTTCTGTGTTTGCCGGTGATGTTCCCCCTCGGTAGGCATTGTACCGATGATGTGATCGTTGACACTGATGAAGACTCAATGTTATCTTCAGAAGTGCCAGGCAAGCAAAACCCCCTTGTTCATTCCGATACAATCCCACTCTCTCGCTCCTGCTCTCTTTTACTGCATTAGGACAACACCGATTCAACTGTTACATGCTGCGGTAGCTGAACCCCTTTATCCTCTGCATCACCAGTCATTGCCACAGTAAATAGATGAAACCCACTAGTATGAGTAGGAGTTGCTTGAGCCTTGTTGTGCCTACTCATTCATGTTTGCTTGTCATGCCTGCTACTGCTTAGAGTTGAGTCAGGTCTGATTCATCGGGGATGAATCAGAGGTGTGTGAACATATCCTACTGTGTGTGAGATAAGTGGTGAACACGATTTGGTAAAGGTATTGGTGAGAGGCCATGTAGGAGTACATGGTGGGTTGTCTCATTGAAGTCGTCCTTAGGAACTGAGTTTTGTGTTTGTGATCCATGAACAGTTACTACCACACATTGGGCTCTGGGCGCTCCAAGCTCTCTCGGCTTATTAATCAACTTGATCTCTGTCCAGGAGTTGCAACTAGTTTCTGGTGTTTGTAGGTGGTGTTAGTAGTCTACCAAGTGGCACCCGGTACAGGTGGGCTTGGGACAGACTAGGCACAGTGGCACGGTGTACCAAGCGTAGATCCACTCGTCGAGGTGGGCTTGGGAACCCTGCACACATCGTTTGGGGCCGTGAGCGACACCCCGGCCGGATCTCCTTGCGGATGGAACCCGAATAGGCGATAAACCTGGACGAGAGACTTGTGTGGTTAGTCAGGTCGTGGCCGACACCCTCGCTGGGCTTCCGCTTGAAGGTTGCCGAGTACATGTCGTGTAAATGGCGGTAAGTGGTGAGAGCGTGTGTGAAGAAGTACACCCCTGCGGGGTTAATATGATCTATTCGAATAGCCGTGTCCGCGGTAAAGGACTTCTGGGTTGCCTGTACAGTTCATAGACAAGTGAAAGTGGATACTCTAAAATACGCAAGATAAGCGTGAGTGCTATGGATGGCGTTCTCGTTGGGAGACGGGAGCGGATCCATAGTGGGGTATTGATATGGTGAATATGTGGACTCGTGTGCGCCACCTCAAAAGAGTTACTTGCAGTCGTAGTTCAGGTTAGCCACCGAGTCAAAGTTGGCTTGCTGCAGTCAAACTCCACCCCCCCTTGTTGATAATGATGCATATGTAGTTAGATCTGATGTAAGTCTTGCTGGGTACATTTGTACTCACGTTGCTTAATTTATGTTTTTGCAGAGAGATTTGAGTCTCGCTACTAGTTTCGCGTGGACTTCGACGTTTAGCTTGTTACCTCAGCTACGATCTTGTGCCCTTGGCAGGATTTGGTAGATAGTCAGGCTTCTCAGCCTTTTTCATTTGTAGATGTCTGTACCCAGACATGTTAAGCTTCCGCTTGTGCTTTGACTTGTTTGCTCTGATTGTTGGGTCATGAGACCCATGATTGTAATATCTCGCTCCCCGGAGCCTTTTGAATAAATACTTGAGTCGTAGAGTCATGTTGTGATGCCATGTTGTATTTGCACATATCGAGCATATTGTGTGTATGTTATTGAAATGCTTGGTATGTGTGGGATCTGACTATCTAGTTGTTTATCTTTAGTAGCCTCTCTTACCGGGAAATGTCTCCTAGTGTTTCCATTGAGCCATGGTAGCTTGCTACTGCTCCGGAACACTTAGGCTGGCCGGCATGTGTCCTTCTTCGTTCCTGTGTCTGTCCCTTCGGGAAAATGTCACGCATTGAGTACCGAAGCCCTGTTAGCCCGCTACAGCCCGGTTTACCGGAGTCCTGCTAGCCCAGTGCTACAGCCCGGACCCACTTGCTGATGACCGACACGTTCGATGCTGGGTCATGGATGCCTGTCCCTGTAAGTCTGTGCCACTTTGGGTTTACGACTAGTCATGTCAGCTCGGGCTCCTTATCATATGGATGCTAGCGACATCATCATATACGTGAGCCAAAAGGCGCAAACGGTCCCGGGCAAAGGTAAGGCGACACCCGTGGGAATACCGTGCGTGAGGCCGCAAAGTGATATGAGGTGTTACAGGCTAGATCGATGTGACATTGAGTCGGGGTGCTGACAAGTAATTCTCTAGCCCGTCGTATTTCAATTTCCACCGGCAACTGACCCTCAACTGGTAGAGCGGCCAGTCATGTCGCCGTAGCAATCATATTATCCAAAGGGGTAGAATAATGACCCGGCAGCGTCGGTACCTGCTGAGGCGGAGCTGTATTCAGACGTGATGGCTCTACCGTACACGGCTAAACCAGTGCTCCCATCCTAGGCGCTTCACCCCAGTTTGCCTCTACCGGGTTACTAGGTCCTGCTCCAGGTGTGTTAAAGAGATTTCTCGCCTTGTAAACCAAAGGCAGACGAGTCGTATGCCTCCTCGGCATGACTTCATTTGAAGCTTTCTGAATCATCATGAGCCGGAAAGACTCCGATTGAATCTGCTGCACCTGAGCATCTAAAGTGGCCCGGTCCACGGCCATCCTAGTATTCTCTTTGTTCAGCTCCACCTTGGCCTGTGCTATCTCATCACGCAATTTCGCAACTTCCGCATTATGCTGATCCTGATCTGCGGGGTTAACCACCGTTGTTAACAATGTTGTCAGTTTATCTAGCAGGTCGGTTACGATTTGAGCCGGCAGGCGCACAGGGCCTCCTGTCCCGGCAGCCGTTACCGCTACCGACTCAGAGATTATTGTTGCCGCAGTCGAAGAATTCGGCACTGGTTGTGTACCGGCGATAAAGATCGCAGCTCTGTTCGGCGGCTCATAGGGGTCCGGAATACTGTCGCCATCAGAACAGCCCCCGAGCCGGCCATTGTGCAGTTGGTACATCGATTCAGTTTCACCAGATGACTCACCATCCGAGTAAACGACTCTCTCACCGCCAGACATGGATCTATCCTTAGGTTCCGCTCCATGGATGAATCCCACGAAGGCACGGTTCATGGTGGGCTGAACTCGGGTGGGTCTCGCACGCTGAGCCATCTCGATGATGTCGGTGCAGATGTCCGGCTCAGGGCCCAGCTCGCCGATCTTGCCGATGAAGACGTGGATTCCGCCGAAGGGGACCCGGTTGTGGGTGTCAAAACCGGCGGATCTCGGGTAGGGGTTCCCGAACTGTGCGTCTAAGGTTGATGGTAATATGAGACAGGGGACATGATGTTTACCCAGGTTCGGGCCCTTTCTATGGAGGTAATACCCTACTTCCTGCTTGATTGATCTTGATGAATATGAGTATTACAAGAGTTGATCTACCACGAGATTGTAATGGCTAAACCCTAGAAGTCTAGCCTGTATGACTACGGTATTGAGTATATCCTTTCCAGACTACACCCTCCGTTTTATATAGACACCGGGGGGATCTAGGGTTACATAGAGTCGGTTACATAAGAAGGAATCTTCAGAGTTGTTCGCCAAGCTTGCCTTCCACACCAAGGAGAGTCCCATCCGGACACGGGTACAGCCTTCGGTCTTCATATCTTCACAGCCCATCAGTCCGGCCCTAGATACCAGGCCGGACACCCAAGGCCCCCTTTGTCCAGGAGTCCCTCAGTAGCCCCTGAACTTGGCTTCAATGACAAGGTATCCGGCGCGTAGTGCTATCTTCGGCATTGCAAGGTGGGTTCCTCCTTCCGAACTCCCAAATAGTCTCCAGACGAATTGATCGTGTCCGGACCTGTAACACACACCGCACACAACTGCGAAGAGAATTTAATAACTCACGAGTCCAATCTCCTAACAATTTTAGTAATGTGACGTCACGCCTGTCCGGTCATAATTTCGAACAGTTTTTCGCCCCACGTTTCGAGACGCGGTTGTCATTGGCACGTCTTGTCAAAGCAGAGATTGTGTCCTCTTATTATGGGATTCTCATCAACACGGGCGTGGGTAACCCAATCGCGCCATTTACACAGCCCTTGGGAGTAGGCGAATTTTAAGGCAAATGGGGGGGCGTTCGATATTCACAGCCCTTATAAGGAGATAAGATTCTCCTTTCTTCTCCCATGGTTTCTTCCTGCCTCTTCATCCTTGAGCTCCAGCGCCCAAGTCCTCATTTGTTCCCATTCAAACAGACACCCAACCATGTGCGGATCCGGAGCCAGCGGAAAGTGGATGGCCTCCTCCATTAAGAGGAAAGATATAGAGGAGCTCCGAGAGGTCGGATACCTGGCCAAGGAGATCGTTCACCGACTTCCGGCCAAGGGACAGATCGTCCCCACCCCCGAGCCTCATGAGAGAGTGGTGTTCCTCTCGCATTTTGTCTGCATGCTGGGATTCCCTCTCCACCCGTCTGTCCATGGATTAATGTTTTATTATGGGCTAGACTTCCATGATCTAGATCCCAACTTTATCCTCAATATCTCAGCATTTATAGTTGTGTGCGAGGCCTTTCTCTGCATCCCACCTCATTTCGGCCTATGGCTTAAGACCTTCAATGTGAAGCCGAAGGTGGTGAGCGGCCAACAGGCAGATTGCAGAGGAGCTATGTTGGGTAGGATGCCCAATGTCACCTGGCTCAAAGGTTCTTTCATGGAAATGGTGAAGGGGTGGAAATTAGGGTGGTTCTACATCACCGAGCCGCGCGACACCAACTGGACGGTGGCCCCCGAATTCCAATCCGGAGTTCCGATGCGACTCACCTCCAGGCAAGAGAAGGGCCTAACCTGGGCTCTCCGGGCGAGCTGACAGGGCTCCAGACATGTGTCCAGAACATGATATCCAACAAGATCAAGCTTGTCAATCTGATCCAGGTTATGCTCATCCGTCGGATCATCCCGTGCCAACGACAGACTTGCTATTTGTGGGAATTCGATCCATCCAAGCCCCAGACACTACTAGAGCTCTTCAACACAACGCACGACGGTATCTGGAAAGTGATCTTCAAGGCCGGTGAGACGCCACCGCCTGCAACCGAGGATCGTGGGCTTAGCTCAAAGCGCCAAGCTAATTCGGTAAGTTCTTTCACACTCTCAAGGCATAATCTTTACTAGCATATTGTGAGAAAGAAGTCTAAGCTCTCCTATCAATTTTTTCCTTAAGCCTGGACCGACATAGCGCGGCGGATTAACTGTCCAGCCCCGCTACCCGAAGACAAATAGACCCCAATCTTGACGAAGATGTTGTTCCCGGCGCCTTATAATGTGCCAGAGAAGAAGACCAAGAAGGCGGCCACGGGGACCAGGAGTGGCCTTCGTCGAAAGGATACTTCGGACCTGTCGTCCGAAGACAAGACTGACCCTTCGGTCGCCGAAGACGACGAGGAGGAGGAGGAAGAAGACAACTCCCCCTGAGGGGGAGGAAGAAAAGGGTGTCCTCCATGAACCTGGAGGCAAAGGCACCCAAGAGGGGGGAGGGCTCCCTCGCGGATAACCCCGTGTGGGATGCCGATAGCAGTCCGGAACGAATGCCCCGGACCAGGCCTCGGGCCGCTTCGTAAGTACCAAAGACCTTATGCTCGTCCAAATGTATGTCCCTTCGCCTTTTCCATATTAATATGTTTAATTTATGCTATTGCAGTCCGGCCCGGGACAGTTCTCCACAATCCTCGACAGAGGGCTCGCTAGACTCGAAGGAGATGGCTAGCATGTCGCCGCCACCTGCTCACTCTACCTCGCCCAAAGGCAATGACGAGGTGGTGTCCCAAAGGGCCTTTCCCGATCAAGGGGAGGCTCCGGAGATCGTCAGGGCAGCGTCCAAGGATGACTCCATGACCGTCGGAAACATGGGGGAAGAAGCCCCCATGGGGACTGATGGTGGGGGCCGAGTTCCATTCGGCCCTCAGCCGGATATCATTCCGGAGACCTGCACGGCTCTGGAGTCCGGCGAACGGCCTTCCCCGAAAGGAGGGGTGTGCATGTTTTGCTGGTGACCTCTGTCCAACCGGAGGCACCGGATGATCTGCTGGAAGCACTGCGAGGTGCTTCCATTGTAGATGAGCACCATGTCCTCATGGGTACGGTGATCGAAAAGGTTCAGTCTGCCAAGAGCAGGCTGACTGAAGCTTACACTAGCCTTTTAACAGGCTTTGAGGTAATAATAATTGTAGAAACAATATCACAGCATAGACAGTAGCCCCCTGATGCTCTATTCGGTGTTCGGAAAAAAAGCCGAACAAAGGGTCAAAACAATTTTTGCAGGAGTCTAACATATGATGTCTATGTAAATCAGCAGGCGTCACTGCTAGCTGCTGCCGCTCATACTGCAGAGGTCTCCGAACTGAAGCGGAGCCTGGAGCGGGCTGAGAAAGAGCTCAGCCTTGTGAAGAAGCAGCTAGAGGACAGCCAAGGTATGCAGTAACATGTGTGTGTATGTTAGGAAGGATGAATACTTCATGGTGACTAAAGTGTCATGGACTATGCTTGGGGCCACGAACAAGGTGGCGACCCTCAAGAAGGCATTAGCCGAGGCGAGGGAAAAGCGACCAAGGAACACGCTATACGCAGAAAGCACGAGGCCCGAGTCAGCGAGGTTCAGCAAGAGCTTCAGGATGCTGTCAAGAAGTACGAGTCCCTGGAGCATGATTCTATGACCTAGGCGTCCGAACTTGCAAAGGCCCGCCAGAGCGCACAAGAGGCTTGAGCCGTGGCGCAGAGCGTCCTGCAGGAACTCCAGGCGGCTAAGAATATTGTGGCGGGTAAGGCTTTCTTTATGCAAAGAAAGTTTGTTTAGGAAACACTCCTTGTACTTACCCGAATTTGGTGCTCTACAGGGGTGTTTACGGATTTTCCGTGTAGCGTATCTGATGCTGCTGAATTCTATCAAGCTGAGGAAGGGAGTTCGAAGGAGAAGCTATTCTAGTCTGAATATCTTGTACCGAAACATCTAGTATCCTTCAGCGACCAGCTGAAACAGTTGGTCGAGCTGCACAAGGCGGCCGAGCTGGCCATGAGGGACCTGATAGTCCGGCTATGGCCTGCCGCGCCGGTACCCAGCAGCTACTTCGGGCTTGTGAAGCGGCTCGTTAGTGCCTGCCCACGGCTTGAGGTCATAAAGCGGTCCGTCTGTATTGAAGGTGCCCGAATGGCCTTTGCTCGCTGCATGATGTGGTGCGCGAAGATGGACACCGTCGAGCTAACCAAGGGGCTGCCGAAGAGCAAGGAGCACCGCACATCCGAGCACTATTTTGCGGATGTCCTAGAGGGGTCTCGTATTGTACCCACGTAGTGTGGCCAGGACATTATTTTCGAGTGAATACACTCGTATTATTGTCTTGTATGATGACAACAAATCCGCTTTGAAATATAATTTATGTTTTGATTGTGTCCTCCTGTGCGGCCGTGTTGTATGAAATCTGAGGGTTGGCCAGTCGTCGGCTCCTGCCCTCATGTAGGTAGTACAGAGGTGTTCGGGATGGTATCTAAACAATCTTGATCCAATTATATGGTCCTTGAAGGAGTTGTTTAGCGCAACGAACCAGGCAACCAGACTATACGGCTTGAACGCCCTCACTTAGCCATAGCAGTTTTATAATAAATCATAGGCGCAGCCCCTGGTAGACGAACCAGAGTGCTGTTAGCGTCTGATAGGGAAGTACCGATCTTTCGCGAAATGCAGAAAAATCTCCAATGATTTGAGACCTCCGAACAGCTGACCGGCTCTCGCCGCATCATGACAGTCAGTTTTCGGCTTTCTCTACTAAGGTGCTCATCCGGTTTAGACCAGGGCACAATCGCAGTAGTTCTCCCTTTACTACCCTAGCCGATGTAGTGGAACATAGGGTAGCAAGCACAGGAGTCGGGAAACCCAACTATTGACCAAAGACATGATTCGGAGCCAATGCATATAATGCTAAATTCGGGGTGCCGAACTATACTTGTAAGAAGTGTTCGGACTTTTGTTGCCGTAATGTGGGGTGCTATAAAGCCCCTGGCAAACATCAAAATGTACCAAAGTGTACGGGTGCTACCTGATGGGGTTATCCACCGGGAAACTGAAAAAAAGGAAAAGAAAGAAAGAAAGTAGAAAAGATGTAAAGGTAAAAAAAGTGGGGTCCTACAGCCCCAGCTACAAATTGTTTTCATTGTAATGTAATTAGTACGTCAAGGCGCATTGATACAAGTAGTGCAATAAGCAGCAGACTATTGAACATGCCAAAACCAGGGGAGAGCTATATGTGGGTCCTGAAAAACAGGTAGAGTTATCTTTAACAGAATCACCTAAAAAGTCCCCGTATGTCTGCGCTCCTCACCATCTTGGTGTATTTATCCTTCAAGAGGACCGATAACCAGACCCCCCCTAATGGGGCCTCTAGGATTAAAACCTGGAAGAAAACAAAGAGAGTAAAAGTATGTGTTTATTCGATGTCGGTTGAGCCATGCCGTGGATCACAAGCTAGCTATGCCTCCGTCGGTGCCCATGGAATTTTGAGTGCGTAGTTATGTACGCGCGGCACATATGCCACCGCTTGATCGGGACTGAGACGGAGGCCGTATTGCTGGTCGAGCTCTTGACAAGCCGAGCTCTCCTGCTGCAGAGTATTTCGGACCCTCTTAAGGGTGTCCGAGGGCTCGGCAGCAGAATGAAGGTTCTGCTTGAGAAGGCCGCTTTGTACTTCTGCAGCCAGGGCAGCTGTGTGCTCTTCTGTACAGAGAGAGCGTTCCGTATTGCTATTGATTGTTATGACGCCACGTGGGCCGGGCATCTTAAGCTTGAGATAAGCATAGTGTGGCACTGCGTTGAATCGAGCAAACGCAGTTCGTCCAAGCAGTGCACGATAGCCACTGCGGAACGAGACGATATCGAAGACTAACTCCTCGCTTGGGAAGTTGTCCGGAGATCCGAAGACAACCTCTAATATGATTGAGCCCGTACAACGGGCCTCTACGTCTGGAATGACTCCTTTAAAGGTGGTCTTTGTGGGCTTGATCCTTTATGGGTTAATGCCCATTTTTCGCACGATATCCTGATAGAGCAGATTGAGGCTGCTACCGCCGTCCATGAGGACACGAGTCAGGTGGAACCCATCAATTATTGGGTCCAAGACCAGCGTGAGTAAGCCTCCGTGATGGATACTGGTCAGGTGATCCCAGCGATCAAAAGTGATCGGGCATGATGACCATGGATTGAATTTTTGGGCGACTGGCTCTATCGCGTAGACGTCCCTGATTGCATGTTTGTGCTCCCTCTTGGGGATGTGGGTAGCATAGATCATGTTCACCGTTTTGACCTGACGGGGAGACTTCTTCTATCCCCCTGTGTTCGGTTGGCATGGCTCTTCATCATCGTCCTCGCTTTGCGATCCCTTTTCCCTATTCTTGGCATTTAATTTGCCACCCTGGTTGAAAACCCAGCACTCTCTATTTGTATGATTAGGAGGCTTGTCGGGGGTGCCGTGAATCTGGCATGGACGATCAAGTATGCGGTCCAAGATGGATGGGCCCGAATTGTTCTTTTGGAAGGGCTTCTTCCGCTGACCGGACTTAGAGCCACTGAATCCGGTGTTGACCGCCATATCCTCGGTGTTGTCACTGTTGTTTCGGTCGTTGTATCTATTGCGTCGAGACTTGTCTTTCTTGCTTTTAAATTCAGGGGTGCCGGTGTCTCTTGCATTGTTTTTGCTACGGGCCAGCCAACTGTCCTCGCCTACACAAAAGCGGGTCATGAGTGTCGTGAGGGCCGCCATGGATTTTGGCTTTTCTTGGCCGAAGTGGCGAGCGAGCCATCACTACTAGGAAAAGGCATGCTAGTGGCGCAACGAATTTGCCTTCTAATGGCGCACTATCGGTGCGCCATTGGCATCACGCCATTAGAATTAAATTCTAATGGCGCACCACCGGTGCGCCATTAGTATCTGGTGTTCTAATGGCGCACCACGTAGTGCGCCATTAGTATAGCCTGCAGTGCGCCATTAGAATGCCTCCCAGGGGGCCATATGTACCCATGTGCTTTGGCATTCTAATGGCGCACCAGCAGTTAATGCGCCATTAGTGTGATGATCACAGTGCGCCATTAGTGTCTTGTGTGGTGCGCCATTAGTATGAATATTAGGTTTTTTTTTGCTTTTTTGATTTTTGCACAGGTTACAAAATATATTATTGGACAGAATATAGATAGCAGCACACAGCAACATCAGATTCATCGAATACAATAGAAGATCAGTCTCCGAATACAATTCATTATATTAGTCTCCGAATTCGAAAGACCGAACAAAGATAAAACATTACAAGTCTCAAGACCGCGAGTATCGAGTTTGTCGGAAGTAATACTAATCCTAACAAGTCCTACTAATCATCATCATACAACTTCTACTCGTTATTCATAACAAGTCATACGATCATCATCTTGATAGTCTTCGAACCAACCCTACTTAATTGTTCTTAGCACATGATCGTCAGTATTAGGCAGGACCTAAATACCCTATTTAAGCTAAAATAGCATAAAACAATATAGACCCTGACTCTCCATTATGGAGAATGGAGAACATCCTGTCTCCAATTCTTGCGCTTCGCTTCCTTTTGCTTCCAAGAAGCTCCTTACGACTGTCCATACATTTTTTCCATCCTTTGATTTTCATGTCTCCACTTCTTTTAGAAATCTCGTATGGACAGTTGAGATTTGTAGGACGACCTGGCTGTATGTTCAAAACATTAACACTACCTTTCAAATACATCATATGAGGCACACAATTCTCTAGGATTATCTATTGAAAAACATAGTAATAACTTCATAGTTAGCAATGATGTACTAGTTTTAGAAGTATGCAAAAGATGCACGGAAGTCGTAATAGTAAAAATCTTACCAGGGTATCTCCATGGTAGTTACCGTAGTTGAACACATGCACTAGTGGCACGTATTTACCATAATGTTGAGGAGTTTGATTGTAGACATTGTAATTCTCAATGTCAGTACAAAATCCGACCAAATGATTTTTATCCTTGTAAGATGTTAATTCGGAGCCATCGGTGTAGTGGGTTTTGTCTACCATCTCCCGCACATTCTTTGAACAATAAAAATAAGCTGTCAATGGAAATAAGCTGTCAATTATTTTGAAATAAACAATATAAATTAGCTAATAACTATGTTTGAGAAACTCACATAGCGGTAGAACTGGAGGTGTATCAACAAGGACCCAAATGTCCATATTGTCTTGGTTGATGTCAGGATTACCAAGATCCATGGTGATAAGCATACCCTCATCAAAACCATACATCTTGCAAAATGCTTCCCAATTTTTGCAACCAAAATGGGTTACGCTCTCAGAATTATATAGATTTACTTCAAATTCCACATCGTGATGAGTCCTTAGGTGAATTTTCTTTGTTTCAGAAATTTCATGGTCTTCAAAATCCATCCTCTCCAACACATAGAGTCTTGCATGGCATGGGATAAGCTATACTCGAATTGTAAAAGATGAAAATTACATGTTGAAATAGTTGAAGTCATGCTTAATTATGAAAATAATACTTGTCGTCGTTGTGTACTGTTTCAACTTTGAAGGTCTCCTCGAGCTTAATGCTGAAGCACCGATCATCGTCCAGGTGAGGCATGTCGCACAGACCTCGATCGTCGTGGCACCAGTCGCACTCCGCCGGGAGACTTTCGTCGTCCAATGATGATGACGACATATCCTATGTTCATAATTCAAAACTACATCATCTAGGGTTTGTCGACACCGAGGCACCCTAAAAGCCTAAGCTTTCATCATTTAGGTTTTGTCGACGCCGAGGCACCCTAAAAGCCTAAGCGTACATCATTTAGGTTCTCATCGACACCGAGGCACCCTAGGTTGGGGCTAATCACTTGGCACTAATCACTTGGCTCTATTGCCACCTATGTTGGGTTTATCATCTAGGGTTTATCGATGCTAACGAGAATTCTAAGTTGGGCCTAATCACTTGGCTCTATTGCCACCTATGGTTTAATGCAGCAAGAATGGCGGGGCAGTTGATCCTACTTAATTAAGTACTAAGATACCCCGGCCCATGCATTAGTAACAAGTACCCCATATGTCCGATTTTTAGCAAAGTCATGCTAAAATTCACGGAAAATTTCAGCATGACCTTTGCTGAAAATAAGACATATGGAGTACCTGAATTTTCCGAAACGGAAGTTAATCGACATTCCGGCAAACTCAAGGGCCTCTCAGGGTACCTGCAAAATCATCACGACACGATGGTCGGAGACAAAACCCAGCAAACTAGCACCACAATGTGCCTCTACTTTCATATGGATGAAAAGGCCACAGACCATATGGTCCTCTGCTTTCATATGGACAAAAATCAGCTCAACTTATGTGAGCTTCCAATCCAGATCTAATAGGTCACCCAACAAAAAATCATGAGTAGTTTTAGCTGAAAAAAAATCATGTATTGTTGTTAACTGAAAATTAATGAAAGAAACTGTTGCTGATCATGGATTACTGTTAATTAAAAATAGAGCATCTGGCTTCTCTTATCATGTTCACTAAGTCCACAAAAATGAATAGCTTCAGTAAACTTGAAATACTCAACACTAAACATGGTTCAGAGCTCACTACACTACACTACATCGTGCAATGGTTCAGACCTCACTACACTAGAACAAGCTCAGTACACTACACTACACTACACATGCTTAAACTCTGAACATAAACAAACACCAGCAATGCAATATGTAAACTACCTCTGTTTCTAGGCAACAAGAGTTATCATCAATGCTTTTGAGTTTATTAAGCACCTTCAGTTCTGAGTTTTAAATGTCAAAAGAGCTTCATAGAATCTTGAATCCTCCAAATCACTCTTAATAGTTCTGCATTGCACAAAGGCAACAATGAGACAATGATATCAGTAGCAATAATAGGTGCTTACATTCTCATAACTTCAGTATTATTTAACCAAAATTCAACCTACAGAGTTCTAGTACAGTGAGTAACTCCCAATTCTTTTAATAGAAGCACAATTAACAACACAACTAGGGAGTCTAGGACAATGCCACCAGATAGAATTTGAAGGAAAAACGTTCTTCCAGAACCTTCAAGCCACAATCATACATAGAGTGGCTGATCATATAAGCTATATTTAAATAAACATCAACTAAACTTGATGACAAGAAAAACTACAATCACATTGATACAAACTAGAGCATATAGCAATAGTAAATTGCTGCTCCATATAGCAATAGTAATGCACCTAATCAACATTGTAGAGCATCCTGTTAAAAACTTGTTCTGATCCTGCAAATTAATGGGGAGGAAGAACTAGGGAGGGAGGGAATGGTAATGGTTCAGAGAAGAACAATAGTAATGCTCCATATAGCCATAGTAATGCTCCATATGTTCTCATCCATATAGCAAGAAGAACTAGGGAGGGAGGGAATGGGGAAGAAGGGTGGAGGGGGAGGAAGGAGGAGAGGTACCTGGGCGGGCGTGGCCAGTCGCCGGAGGGGTCGGGGTCGGCGGCGGCGTAGAAGGGGTGGCTCGAGGGCGTCCGATCTCGTCCGGGTCCTCGTAGTCGAAGAGGAAGACGACGGCGGTCCTCCTGGGCGCCTCGGTTGGTCTTGGGGAGGCCGGGGGCCACGTGCTTCGCGGGTCGGGGGGCGGCGGCGCGGGGGAGCCGGAGCGGGTATGGCGAGGGATGGAAGGGGATCTTGCGAGGGAGAGGGAAGGAGGTATCGGGCGAAGGGCCGGGTATCCAACTATAGAGGGGGGAATGTTAGTAATGGCGCACCGTCGAGGGGTGCACCATAAAAACACTCATAGCAATGGCGCACCATTCTCTGGTGCGCCATTAGTAACTTTTTTTTCTGATAGCAATGGCGCACCCTCCTCTGGTGCGCCATTAGTAACTTCTTTTTTTCATTATTTCTTGTTGCATCTAATAATTTATTTTTTATCAAATTTGTTATGTTCATGAGGACTAGAACAAAATATATCATCAAATATCATCAAATTTGTTTTTTTAATATCATCAAATTTTTTTTTATTTTTAATTGAAAATATCATCAAATTTGTTATTTGAAAATATCATCAAATTTGTTATTTGAAAATATTATCAAAAAGAGGGGGAGGGTGCGGGGTGTCGGCGGTCGCGGTGGAGCGGACCGGGGGAGGGTGCAGGGGGTCGGCGGCGGCGGTGGAGCGGGGAAGGGTGCGGGGGGTCGGCGGCGGCGGTGGAGCGGGGGAGGGTGCGGTGGGTCGTCGGCGGCGGTGGAGCGGCGGAGGGTGCTGGGGGTCGTCGGCGGCGGCATGGGTCAGGGCAGCGGGGGGAATTAGCTAGGGGCGAGGGAGAGGGATGAAGGGGATCTGGCGAGAGGGAGGGAATTAGCTAGGGGAGATCTTACTAATGGCGCACCAGCCAGAGGTGCGCCATAAGTAATTTTTTTTGTTGCATGTAATAATTTTTAGAAAATGAATATGAATATGAAAAAGTAATATTTTTTATAAAAACAGTAATAATTGTTGTTTAACAACAATTGTAGTCTACACTTTTTATTATTATTTTATAAAAAATGAAGAGGGGAGAGGAGGCGCGGGTGGGATCGAGATCGAGATGGAGGGGGAATTGAGATCGAGATGGAGGGGGATCGAGATCGAGTGTCCTCATGAATATTCAATATTTTATCGTATTGAATATGAAAAAATATCATCAAATTTGAAAAAATATTCATGAATTCAAAAAGTACCCATAATATTTAAAAATATTCATGATATCAAAATATATACAAATGGCGCACTTTTACAGGGTGCGCCATTAGTAGTTTAAACTACTAATGGCGCACGGTGAAGCGGTGCGCCATTAGTAGTTTTGCAAAAAAAAGAATAAAAAAAATTCAGTACTAGCGCACTCCTTGTCTAGTGCGCCATTACTAGTTAGAACTAGTAATGGCGCACCAGACATAGGATGCGCCATTAGTATGTATGTAAAAAAAAATTATCACTAGTGGCGCACCTGTTTTCTGGTGCGCCATTAGTTTCTTCCACACTAATGGTGCATCACCAACTGGTGCGCCATTACTATATAGTAGTGGCGCACTACTTCCCTGGTGCGCCATTAGTGTCAATCCTATCTATAGCCCTTTTCCTAGTAGTGCATTCGTCGCGTATGCTATGCTTGAAAGCTGCTAGAGCTTCGGCGTCCGGACAGTCGACAATTTGGTTCTTTTTAGTTAAGAACCTTGTCCAAAATTTCCTGGCGGACTCTCGGGGCTGTTGAACTATATGGCTTAAGTCATCAGCGTCCGGAGGTCGAACATATGTACATTGGAAGTTATCGAGGAAAGCTTCTTCCAAGTCCTCCCAGCTACCAATGGAATTTTTAGGCAGACTGTTTAGCCAATGCCGTGTTGGCCCTTTGAGTTTTAGAGGGAGGTATTTTATGGCGTGGAGGTCATCTCCACGTGCCATATGGATGTGGAGAATGAAGTCCTCGATCCACACCGCGGGGTCCGTGGTTCCATCATACAATTCTATGTTCACGGGCTTGAATCCTTCTGGGAATTCGTGATCTAGGACCTCATTAGTGAAGCAATGAGGGTGTGCGGGGCCTCTATATCGGGTCGTATCGTGACGCAGCTCTGATAGAGTCCGTCTGCGGTGTTCAGCACACACATGACTGGGTTTGTCACGTCCTAATAGGTAGCCGTTGTCACGTGCCGAGGCGCGTCCTCGCGATCCGTAGATTCATCTGGTATGTCCTGCTTTATTGTTGAGGTTGTGCCGAAGGTCATATGTATGGCTGTGGGGTAATTTACCTATACCTGAGTGATGAGGCGGGGCGGGCTGATGTTGGGCATGAATTGTCATTTTGTCCCGACCATGTGGTGGTTGGTCGGCCGTATTGTGCGATGGTGGTATGTGCTCCGGCACCTCCTCGTCGAACTAAGGTAGCAATTTGCGCTTTGGGTTGCTTTTGGTTGGGCGCTTCAGGCCGTATTCTTCGGCTGCTAGGACATTACTACATTTATCCTTGAGCCTATCTTGGTCAGCTTGAAGCTGCTGTTTCTTCCTTTTCAGGCTCCTTGTCGTGGCTATTAGCTAGCGCTTGAAGCGCTCCTGCTCAAGAGGTTCCTCACGCACGATGAAATCTTCGGTGCCGAGGCTCACCTCATCTTTGGAGAGCGGAAGGTCATTATAGTCCTCCGAATCTTCGTGTGTGGCCTTTTTGATAGGCTAACCTGCTCATCTTGTTTGTTTGCTTTATCGACGAGGTCTTCATTGTATTCGTCACCTTCCGGAGTGTCATCTTCTCCTGTGCCAGTGTTGCTGTCTTTACTGCGGCGCGACTTAGAGCGACGCCGCTAACTCCGGCGCTTGGACTGTATTTCGGAAGGTTTATCCTCACCCGGGTCTTCCTTATCGTCGCTGTTGTTCTCCTTTGGTGCATCCACCATGTATACGTCATACAAGGACGTGGCCGTCCAGCGTCCGGTTAATGGCATGTTCTGGGCCTCTTCTTCTCCGGCATTGTCGTCCATACCATCGATGTCCTCAAAGTTGTAATCAAGTTTGTCAGTTAAATCCTCGATCATGGCTATAAAGTGGGTGGCGGGTGGGAGGTAAAATTCTCCATCGTCAGCCCCTAGTTCGAGCCGGATATTGTTCGGCTGAGAGTGCTCCATGAAGGACAGGTTTTTTAATGAATTTAGCACATCGCCCAAAGGCGAGTGTTGGAAGATGTCTGTGGCGCTGAATTTCAAGATCAATAAACGATCAAGCTCGGCGTCCGCGGGCTCACGCGGTTCGGAACCTACGGCCGGAGACGGGTCCGGTGTTCCGGTGGCATAGGCATCGTGTGAGACCAGGTCCATGTGCTGGTCCAACGCTGTGGAATCTGCGGCCTCCGTGGTGCGGTTAATTCTCCCGTCTTTGGATGGCGCGGCCTGCTCCGGCTCTAGGGCCAAAGCGGTTATAGGAGCGATCTCCTGGATGCAGCCCGATGACAGATTTAGGTCATGATCATCGGGGTGACCGGGGGCGGCTATCGTAGTATCGAATCCAGCGAAGATTAAGTCTCCACGGATGTCCGCGATGTAGTTCAAGCTCCCGAATCTGACCTGATGGCCAGGGGCATAGCTTTTGATCTGCTCCAGATGGCCAAACGAATTGGCCCACAGTGTGAAGCCGCCAAACACGAAGATCTGCCCGGGGAGGAAAGTTTCTCCGCAGACTGCATCATTATTGACGATTGAAGGGGCCATCGAACCTTTCAGCGACACCATAGAGGAACTCTCAATGAAAGCACCAATGTCGGTGTCAAAACTGGTGGATCTCGGGTAGGGGGTCCCGAACTGTGCATCTAAGGTTGATGGTAACAGGAGACAGGGGACACGATGTTTACCCAAGTTCGGGCCCTCTCTATGGAGGTAATACCCTACTTCCTGCTTGATTGATCTTGATGAATATGAGTATTACAAGAGTTGATCTACCACGAGATTGTAATGGCTAAACCCTAGAAGTCTAGCCTGTATGACTACGGTACTGAGTATATCCTTTCTGGACTACACCCTCCAGTTTATATAGACACTAGGGGGATCTAGGGTTACATAGAGTCGGTTACATAAGATGGAATCTTCATAGTTGTTCTCCAAGCTTGCCTTCCACGCCAAGGAGAGTCCCATCCGGACGGGTACCGTCTTTGGTCTTCATATCTTCACAGCCCATAAGTCTGGCCCGTAGATACCAGGCCGGATGCCCGAGGGCCCCTTCATCCAGAACTCCCTCACCGGTACCCGTAATCGATTGAGCCGGCCTCGGGGCCCCTGCCCACGTCATCGATGTAGAGCTTGTCGTGACGACTCTTTGTCATCCGGCCCACATCGTATCCCTTGATCCCTTCGAAGTTTCCCATCAAGAACTCGAAACCACCGTGCGCTGGCCCCATGGTGGGCGCCAACTATCGTGGGATTGTCACGACAGATGTCCTAGTGTGAGGACTTAGTCATGGAGCCATCGCAACTAGGTTATCTTAAAGGGTTTAAGCGGAACAAAAGACAGAGGGAGTTTATAATTGTTCGGCCCCTTGCGGTGAAGGTAAAGGCCTAATCCAGTTTGAGGTGGTATTGCTTATGTCTCGATTACCAGGGAGTGAATATGCTTGACCTAGCTTTCGATCTCTTGTCTCCCACCCTAAGTCGCCGCCGGGTCGTCCCTTTATATACACAGGTTGACGCCCGGTGGCTTACAAAGTCTTTGTCGGCTCATAAACAATGTGTCTGTCTTGGTGACAAACTACGTATGCCTTACAATACAAGCTATACTCATATGGCGCCTTACATCTACGGACCTTAGGCCGCCTTTGAGCTTTGGGCTCTTCATAAGTCATCCTCATGAACCGCCATCTTCGATTCCTTCATGTGCTTTGTCTTGGGAGTCGCCATGAGTTAACTCGGCCCCTCCTAGGCAGGTTAACTCAGTAGTTATATCCCTAACAATTATCATTCTTGGATGTTTTACAATCATTTTATATCATTTTTTGGGACTAACCTATTGACATAGTGCCAGTTGCTATTTTTTGCTTGTTTTTTACATCGCAGGAAATCAATATCAAATAGAGTCCAAATGTAGCGAAACTTTTTGTGGATTTTTTATGGAACATAAGACACCCAATGGGTCGGAGAAGCACCTGGGGGGTGCCCCGAGGGGAGAACAACCCACCAAGGCGCGCCTGGGCCCCCAGGCGCGCCCAGGTGGGTTGTGCCCACCTCAGTTGCCTCCGGCACCGCCTCTTTGTTCTATAAATACCCCAATATTCAAGAAACCCTAGGGGAGTTGATGAAAATCAATTCCAGTCGCCGCAAGTTCCAGAAACCACAGATCCAATCTAAACACCATCACGGAGGGGTTCATCATCCTCATTGGTGCCTCTCCGATGATATGTGAGTAGTCCTTTGTAGACCTACGGGTCCATAGTTAGTAGCTAGATGGCTTCCTCTCTCTCTCTCTTGATTCTCATACAACGGTCTCTTGGAGATCTATTTGATGTAACTCTTTTTGCGGTGTGATTGTTGGGATCCGATGAACTTTGAGTTTATGATCAGATCTATATTTTTATCCATGAAAGTTCTTTGAGTCTTTTGATCTCTTATACGCATGATTACTTATAGCCTCATATTTCTTCTTTGACTCTTTGGTTTAGTTAGGCCAACTAGATCGATTTTTCTTGCCATGGGAAGAGGTACTTTGTAATGGATTCGATCTTACGGTGCTTGATCCTAGTGACAGATGGGCAAATGACACGTATGTATCGTTGCTATTAAGGATAACAAGATGGGGTCTATTTCTACATAAATAGATCTTGTCTACATCATGTCATCATTCTTATTGCATTATGATACGTCTTCGTCGTATCTACTTTTCCAAACTCTTTTGCCCTTGTTTTGGACTCTAACTTGCATGATTTGAATGGAACTAATCCAAACTGACGCTGCTTTCAGCAGAATTGCCATGGTGTTAATTTTTGTAGAATAAAAAGTTCTCAGAATGACTTGAAACATCACGGAGATAACTTTTGGAATTAATAAAAAATATTGGCGAAAGAATCAGCAGCAGGGGGCCCACACCCTAGCCACAAGGGTGGGGGCGCGCCCTCCGACCTTGTGAGCCCCCTGGACCTCCACCGACCACAATTCCAACTCCATATATAGTATTTTGGGGAGAAAAAATTCAGGGAGAAGGATTCATCGTGTTTTATGATACGGAGCCGCCGCCAAGCCCTATTCTTCCTCGGGAGAGCGGATCTGGAGTCGGTTTTGGGCTCCGGAGAGGGGAATTTGTCGCCATCGTCATCATCAACCATCCTCCATCACCAATTTCATGATGCTCACGGCCGTGCCTGAGTAATTCCATCGTAGGCTTCCTAGACCATGATGGGTTGGATGAGATTTACCATGTAATCGAGTTAGTTTTGTTAGGGTTTGATCCCTAGTATCCACTATGTTCTAAGATTAACGTTGCTATGACTTTGCTATGCCTAATGCTTGTCACTAGGGCCCGAGTGCCATGACTTCAGATCTGAACCTATTATGTTTTCATGAATATATTTGTGTTCTTGATCCGATATTGCAAGTTATAGCACCTACTACGTGTTATGATCCGGCAACCCCGGAGTGACAATAGGCGGGACCACTCCCGGTGATGACCGTAGTTTGAGGAGTTCATGTATTCACTAAGTGCTAATGCTTTGGTCTGGTACTCTATTAAAAGGAGGCCTTAATATCCCTTAGTTTCCAGTAGGACCCCACTGCCACGGGAGGGTAGGACAAAAGATGTCATGCAAGTTCTTTTCCATAAGCACGTATGACTATATTCGAAATACATGCCTACATTCTATTGATGAACTGGAGCTTGTTCTGCGTCACCCTATGTTATAACCATTGCATGATGAATGCCATCCGACATAATTATCCATCATTGATCTATTGCCTACAAGATTTTCACATATTGATCTTTGCTAAGTTACTTTTCCCTTGCCACTATTCCCATTGCTACAAAACTACTACTATTACTTTTGCCACCGTTACCGTTACTTCCATACTACTTTGCTACTAAAACTTTGCTGCAGATATTAAGTATTTCAGGTGTGGTTGAATTGACAACTCAGCTGCTAATACTCGAGAATATTCTTTGGCTCCCCTTGTGCCGAATCAATAAATTTGGGTTGAATACTCCACCCTCAAACACTGTTGCGATCCCATATACTTGTGGGTCATCACATTACTCCATTTCTCCATGAACTTAATACACTAGATGCATGTTGGATAGCGGTCGATGTGTGGAGTAATAGTACTAGATGCAGGCAGGAGTCGGTGATGTAGGGTGGAACCCTAGATGGACGATCTTTCACGAAAGGAGAGGATCCCGCGATGAACACGTAGAACACGAGGAGAAATCACGGGGGAAAACACAAGAAAAACTCTCAAACCAACAAGATTCGGTCACACATATGCTAGATCATCGAAACACAAAGAGATACACGATCCAAATCCAACAAAGGACGATACATAGGTAACTACTTCTTCTCCGCGAGGAGGTCTTGAGGTATTCCCATTAGGGGTCTTGAATCCAAGGTGGATCATCTCCGAAGAGGCGATGGTCTCTTTTGGTGGAGTAGATCCGGATGGATGAGCGAGGCTCTATCTCACATATGAGCTATCACAATGCTAACCCTTTCTAGGAGGAGATGGAGGAGTATATATAGGCCTTAGCCAGAAAGGGTTAAGTGGGAGAGGATACATGGGCCCTTGGCCCATTCTTTGCGCACAAGCAGGGGCCAGATGTCCGGGCTGGGGGCCAGATGTCCGGCGGCTCACGAAGAGCCGGATGTCTAGGCCTTGGCCGGATGTCCGAGCTGGAGTTCCCAATTCTTCTGCTCTCTGGAAAGCGTGTGCCGGATGTTCAGCCCATCGCAGGGCGCCGGATGTCCGGGGGTCGGTTGGATGTCCGGCCGCTGTAGAGTCACCTTGTGTCCGTCTCTCTGGTCTTCCTCTGGTTGGCTGCGCCGGATGTCCGGCCGCTGTAGCTATGCGGTGAATCCACCTGAGGTACTTTTTGATCTGCTTCCAAGTGGACTTGTCCTATGTTGTGAGAATCTCCATGGTCGTCTCCTTGGTTCCTGAGCACACGTTGTGCCTTTGCATTAGGTAGCAACCATGTCTTGCATGAATGGAAAGCGGAAGTATGTAGGAGCGGATTCACCTTGTGTCCAATGGCTTATGCTTGAGGTCTCATTGTATGGACACTTGGGGCTTGGGGAGTAGTCGTAGTGTACATGGGGATGATCGTAGGATGCTCCGCATCATCTCCCCTCCCTCGGGAAAGATCCGACCTCGGATCGAAAACCTCATCACCATGGAAACGGTTGTCGTGGATGGACTTGTAGTTGGACGAACTGGAAGACGTGGCACAATCCAAGTACTCCAAGGTGTCTTCGGAGTGGTACACATGCAAGGAGAGCCAACACAAATGACACTTGGAAATACAATGGTTAGAGCACACAAGGTGTCCATCAAGTAAACATGAGTGGAAGTACGAAGGTGCATCCCATAAGTCCGCGTGCTCCTCAACATGAAGATCCAAAGGGTCCACCTTCAATGTTGCTCCTCCGTTCGCGAGATGTCTCATGTAGACAACAAGAAGGAAACAACAATGAAAGAATGACCCATCCAATATGCGTATTTGAGGATGGCTCAAAGGGAACGAGTTCACCTTCACGAGGATGTCGAAAATGTTGGTGTTGCGCATCGTGTATGCCTTCACATGACCATGTTGTCACATAACGGCACCGCCTTGTGAATCCCTCAAAATTAAAGAACATGGCAAACACTCGGAAAAACAAACGAGGTTAGCGTAAATGAAAAACCTATCATTCGAGTGGTGAGATACCCAACAAGTGTTTTCATCATTCTTATCATGAGAAAGGACAAGGTGTGGTATGGTATGAAAGCATATGATGCAACTACAACCAAAGACAATAGACTTAATCAAACAAGCATGCATCACAAGTAATATGTCGAAGTCACCAAGATCAATAAGCATAGCATGGGTGCACTCACTACAATGGCATGTGAGTTGTGCAACTAATGGAGACAAGTGACAATAAGCTAGATAAATCAAGTGAGAGGCATGAACATATATGTCATCAACCCAAGAAAGCGAGTAAGAATGGAACATGGGTGATGCGATAAAGCAAGCAATCATAGTGATAAAGTCAGGTAAGCTAGTAGTGCGAAGATACAACGTACTAGGAGTAATCATGGTGAGCATGTCATGTGTGCAAATAGTAGGCATGAATAATGCGCATGACATATCACAACCATGGAAGCAAGATATGAGCAAAATATCATCAATGTATTGGAAAGAAGTCCTATGTAAATAGCCATGTAACATCATGACTCTCCCAATACAAGAATCAACAATAGCATGAGCTACATGGAAAACATAGTAATAGCAACAAGGATCTCAACCAAGCATGCAAATACACATAGGAGTAGCATAATGGTGAATCATGGGTATATGCAAGCAAATGTCACAATTGCATGGCAAAATCATGTAAAGAGGCATAACATGCAAAGTGAACACGGTAGTATGGGCATTGGATGATAAGTGGTAAATAGTCCATAGTCATGTGAGATCCAAGTAAAAGATATGCGCGAAGTCGTTGCGCGAAGAGGACAGTGGTAAGAATAGTCCACGAGATCCCAAATCATCATTGCTCTCAAGAGCATGTTTCGTCAACTCTTGGGATTGAGAGGTTGACAAGTATACGTGAGTACCTACACAAAACAAAGATCAAGGGAAAATTGTGTGTGCGTGGTATATGTACACATCATCCATCATGATGCATACGTGCTTGTGGTGGTTAGCACCAAATATCCAATGCTCAAATAACTGAGATGCGTGATATAGAAACATGTCATCCATCATGATAGGTTTGTTGTTATGTATGACATAATGGATACTCAAATTATGGAATGCATCATGAGAAATATGTAGAGCATTGTTATTCATGGAATGCATATGGTGCAAGCAATTATGGGAAGCATGAAAATGATAGGATGTATCAAAATATCCTAATATGTATGAGAAAACTATGGGGGTCTCCTCATGAGCATTAGTGGAAACATCACATGGATAATATTGACAACATACAAAACAATGCATATTTGGAACAATGTGATCATGGCATGGCATAGTAGATGAATTGCGCAAATCATGTAAAGGAAGAATAACAATATCATCGCATGAAAAACAAAAGCCAATGACCGTCATCTCATCATCTATGCCATAAGTGCAAATGGGATTTATTTTAATGGGGCATGCATAGTTACTATGTTGAGATTGAAATGATGCAATATGGGAGATCTCACTGATAGCATATGACAAGTTTAAAGGATTATCAAACATGATGTGGCCAATAGAATTTTCACATGATATCCTATGGAGCATAGCATCACAACTAGGCAACTCAACATGCTCATCATCATATTCATCATAAATGGGTAAGTCTAGACATGAGGAAGTCGCACTAGCATGAAGCATGGTACTAGGTGTGTCAACATCATGCAAGCAATCATTGGTAAGATAGTCCACTAGTGGGACAAGAGAAGCACCATCACCTATGTTACCTTTGGAGCATCACTCATTTGTTGTAGGTGAGGTGTCGAAGACGAAGTGATGGTCATGTTCATCTTGATGGAACCATGTGGGGGTGCATCCTCGTCCACCATGGCCATCGTCGTCGTTGGAGGTATGGACTCGTCGAGGGTGGGCATGTATTCATGTAGGAGACCTAGCACCAAATAAGAAAACACACTCCGAGTAGAGGTTAAGTCATTATAAATCATAGTGGCCTCACATGCCGTCTAAACTACCTCACTCACTAAGTGTTGTGGCTCACTCACTCCCTCTTGGATGCTCTGACTCGTATGGTTGGTGGAGTCACTCAAATGTCTCTCAACCTCACATAGGGTGTGTGGCATGCATTCATGTGTGGGGCTAGTGGTGGTCACACTCATCCTCTCATAGGAAATGCACTCAATGTCACATATGGTGGAGTCACTCATCTCACTCATGGGGTGGTGGCTCTCCTCACATGGCATTGGAGGCATTTCGTCATGTATGGGTGTTAGAGAGATGTAGGTGCAAACGTCTCCATGCTCAACTCCTATCGCCGCCTTGGTTGAAGGGATATTCCCATGCTCAACCTACTCATCCATAACGACTCTAAAGATGAATGCCGGTGGATGTGGAAAAACATCACTCTCGTCCGAGACCAAAGGGAGGTTCTCATGCGCGCTCGCGTAGCTTGACTCGGAGTATGAGTCCAATATGGGCGTCGTCTTCATGTTGTTGAAGAGGTTCGTGCTCGTCGCCATAGTCGAAGGGGATGGCCCTTGCTCGACCTTCTTGTCACCGTCTTGTTTTTGGAGGTCCATATGTTGTGGCACCTCGTAGCTCGTCTCCATGACCGAAGGGAATTTCCCATGCTCGGCATCTTTCTTGAGGGGCTTCCAAAGATGGAAGTGTCGCCCTCGCTTGTAGGTGGTCGCCTCGTTGTTGAACATGTTGATGTAGGCAAACTCGTGGGAAGTATGCGAAGATGCCGTACTTCCAAAGGCGAAGATGCCTTGATAGCACTTGGCGAACATGCTGAAGTGGTTGTTGTAGCCGTAGCGTCGTCTTGGTTGTGGTTGTCTCGCGGTCTTCTCTTGATCTCATGGAGTTTGGCCATATCTTGATGTAGAGCTTGTTGGTACTTGTAGGTTTGCGCTTGTCGAGCATCTTCATGTTTATGATGCCGTTGTCGTGCTTGAGCTTGTAGTAGATGTCGTTCGTCGTCGTCATGCACATGATGCTTGGAGGTGACTTTCAATTCATGACGATGTGGATCACGAACGTGATGGTGGTCGCCATGGAGGTGTGGACTGAAGGAAATATGCCCTAGATTCAATAATAAAGTTGTTATTTATATTTCCTTATATCATGATAAATGTTTATTATTCATGCTAGAATTTTATTAACCAGAAACTTAGTACACGTGTGAATACATAGACAAAACAGAGTGTCCCTAGTGTGCCTCTACATGACTAGCTCGTTAATTAAAGATGGTTAAGTTTCCTAGCCATGGACATGTGTTGTCATTTGATGAATGGGATCACATCATTAGAGAATGATGTGATGTACTAGACCCATCCGTTAGCTTAGCACTATGATCGTTTAGTTTATTGCTATTGCTTTCTTCATGACTTATACATGTTCCTATGACTATGAGATTATGAAACTCCCGAATACAGGAGGGACACCTTGTGTTCTATCAAACATAACAACGTAATTGGGTGATTATAAAGATTCTCTTGAGGTGTCTTCGATGGTGTTTGCTGAGTTGGCATAGATCGAGATTAGGATTTGTCACTCCGATTGTCGGAGAGGTATCTCTGGGCCCTCTCGGTAATGCACATCACTATAAGCTTTGCAAGCAATGTGACCAATGAGTTAGTCATGGGATGATGCATTACGGAACGAGTAAAGAGACTTGCCGGTGACGAGATTGAACTAGGTATGATGATACCGATGATCGAATCTCGGGCAAGTAACATACCGATGACAAAGGGAACAACGTATGTTGTTATGCGGTTTGACCGATAAAGATCTTCGTAGAATATGTAGGAACCAATATGAGCATCTAGGTTCCGCTATTTGTTATTGACCGGCGGTGAATCTCGGTCATGTCTACATAGTTCTCGAACCCATAGGGTCCGCACGCTTAACGTTCGATGACGATCGGTATTATGAGTTTATGTGTTTTGATGTACCGAAGGTAGTTCGGAGTCCCGGATGATCACGGACATGACGAGAAGTCTCAAAATGGTCGATATATCACAATTGATATACTGGAAGACTATATTCGGACAACAGAATAGTTCCGAGGTGTATCGGGTATTTTCCGGAGTACCGGGACGTTACCGGAATCCCCTGGGGGGTTATTGGGCCTCATGGGCCTATTGGTGGAAGAAAGGAGGCAGCCCAAGGCAGGGCGCGCGCCCCCCTAGCCCAAACCAAATTGAAGTAGGGGGGCCGACCCCCCTTTCCTTCTCTCCTCCCTCACCTTCCCCTTCTCCTTCTTGGAATAGGAAAGGGGGGTCGAATCCTACTTGGAGTAGGATTGCCCCCCCCCCCCATGGCGCGCCTCCTCCCCTTGGCCGGGCACCTCCTCCCTCCCCCCTTTATATACATGGGAGGGGGGCACCCCAAAGGCACACCAAATTTTCTCTTAGCCATGTGTGGTGCCCCCTCCATAGAAACACACCTCGGTCATATCGTTGCAGTGCTTAAGCGAAGCCCTCCACTGGTAACTTCATCATCACCGTCACCACGCCGTCGTGCTGACAAAACTCTCCCTTGACCTCAGCTGGATCAGGAGTTCGAGGGACTTCACCGAGATGAATGAGTGTAGATCGGGACACACTCTCCCCTCTCATTGCTATGCATCTCCTAGATAGATGTTGCGTGATCATAGGTAAATTTTTTAAAATACTGCGTTCCCCAACAGTGGCATCCGAGCTAGGTCTATGCGTAGATGTTATATGCACGGGTAGAACACAAAGAGTTGTGGGCAATAATAGTCATACTACTTACCAACATGTCTTACTTTGATTCCGCGGTATTGTTGGATGAAGTGGCCCAGACCGACATTACATGACCGCGTTCATGAGACTGGTTCTATCGACGTGCTTCGCACATAGGTGGCTAGTGGGTGTCTGTTTCTCCAGCTTTAGTTGAATCAAGTTTGACTACGAACGGTCCTTGTTGAAGGTTAAAACAACATACTTGACGAAAAATCGTTGTGGTTTTGATGCGTAGGTAAGAATGGTTCTTGTTGAAGCCCATAGCAGCCACGTAAAACTTGCAACAACAAAGTAGAGGACGTCTAACTTGTTTTTGCAAGGCTTGCTGTGATGTGATATGGTCAAGACGTGATGATATATAAACTGTTGTATGAGATGATCATGTTTTGTTAAAGTTATCGACAACTGGCTGAAGCCTTATGGTTGTCTCTTTATTGCATAAGATGCAAGCGCCATATAATTGCTTTACTTTATCGCTATGTGATAGCAATAGTTGCAAAAGCAATAGTTGGCAAGACGACCATGTTACGACACATTAATAGAGATCAAGATGACGGAGATCATGGTGTCATGCCGATGACGATGGATATCATGATGGTACTTCGGCGATGGAGATCAAGGGCACAAGATGATAATGGCCATATCATGTCACATAATTTGGTTGCATGTGATGTTTATATTTTATACTTCTTATTTTGCTTAGTACGGCGGTATCATTATAATATGATCCTTCACTAAATTTCAAGGTACAAGTGTTCTCCCTGAGTATGCACCGTTGCTACAGTTCATCGTGCCGAGACACCACGTGATGATCAGGTGTGACAAGCTCTATGTTCACATACAACGGGTGCAAGCCAGTTTTGCACATGCAGAATACTCGGGTTAAACTTGACGATCCTAGCATATGCAGATATGGGCTCGGAATACTAAGACCGAAAGGTCGAGCGTGAACCATATAGAAGATATGATCAACATAGTGATGTTCACCATTGAAAACTTCTCCATCTCACGTGATGATCGGACATGGTTTAGTTGATATGGATCACGTGATCACTTAGATGATTGGAGGGATGTCTATCCAAGTGGGAGTTCTTAAGTAATATGATTAATTGAACTTAAATTTATCATGAACTTAGTCCTCATAGTATTTGCATATCTATGTTGTAGATCAATTACTCGCGTTGTAGCTCCCCAATGTTTTTCATATGTTCCTAGAGAAAACTAAGTTGAAAGAGGATAGTAGTAATGATGCAGACTGGGTCCGTGATCTGAGGATTATCTTTGTTGCTGCACAGAAGAATTATCTCCTTGATGCACCGGTGACGAACCTATTGCAGGAGCAGATGCAGACATTATGAACGTTTGGCAAGCTCGGTATGATGACTATTTGATAGTTTAGTGTGCCATGCTTTACGGCTTAGAACCGGGACTTCAAAAATGTTTTGAATGCCACGGAGCATATAAGATGTTCTAAGAGCTGAAATTGCTATTTCAGACTCATGCCCAAGTCGAGAGTTATGAGAACTCTAACAAGTACTTTGCCTACAAGATGGAGGAGAATAGCTCAACCAATGAGCATGTGCTCGGAATGTCTGAGTACTACAATGGCTTGAAACAAGTGGGAGTTAATCTTCCAAGATATTGATTGACAGAGTTCTCTAGCCACTATCACCAAGTTACTGGAACTTCGTTATGAACTATAATATGCAAGGGATAAAAAAAACAATTCCCGAGCTCTTCGCAAAGCTAAAGGCTGTGGAGGTAGAAATCAAAAAGGAGAATCAAGTGTTGATGGTTAACAAGACCACTAGTTTCAATAAAAAGGGCAAAGGGAAGAAGGGGAACTTCAAAAATAATAGCAAGCAAGTTGCTGCTCCTGGGAAGAAGCCCAAGTCTGGACCTAAGCCTGAAACTGAGTGCTTCTACTACAAAGGAAATGGTCACTGGAAGCGGAACTACCCCAGACATTTGGCGGATAAGAAGGATGGCAAAGTGAACAAAGGTATATCTGATATACAGATTATTGATGTGTACTTTCCTAGTGTTCATAGTAACCCCTAGGTATTTGATACCAGTTTAGTTGCTCAGATTAATAACTCAAAACAAGAGTTAAAAAATGAATAGAGACTAGTTGAGGGAAAAGTGATGATGTGTGTTGGAAGAGATTCCAAGGTTGATACGATCACCATCGCAGACTCCCTCTACCTTCGAGATTAGTGCTGTACCTAAGTAAATATTATTTGGTGTTTGCATTGAGCATAAATATGATTGGATCATGTTTATTGCAATACAGTTATTCATTTAAGTCAAAGAATAATTGTTATTCCGTTTACATGAATAAAACCTTCTGTGCTCATACACCCAAGGTGAATGGTTTATAGAATCTCAATTGTAGTGAAACACATATTCATAATATCAAAGCCAAAAGATGCAAGGTTAATAATGATAGTGCAACTTATTTGTGGCACTGCCGTTTAGGTCATATTGGTGTAAAGCGCATGAAGAAACTCCATGCTAATGGACTTTTGGAATCACTTGATGCTTGCGAACCATGCCTCATGGGCAAGATGACTAAGACTCCGTTCTCCAGAACAACGGAGCGAGCAACAGGCTTATTAGAAATAATACATACTGATGTATGCGATCCAATGAGTGTTGAGGCTCGTGGGGGGTACCGTTATTTTCTGCCTTCACAGATGATTTGAGTGGATATGAGTATATCTACTTAATGAAACACAAGTCTGAAAATTTTGAAAAGTTCAAAGAATTTCAGAGTGAAGTAGAGAATCGTCATAAGAAGAAAATAAGGTTTCTATGATCTGATCACGGAGACAAAATATTTGAGTTGCGAGTTTGGCCTTTAGCTGAAACAATGTCGAATAGTTTCGCAACTTACACCACCTGGAACACCACAACGTAATGGTGTGTCCGAACGTCATAACCGTACTTTATTAGATGTGGTACGATCTATGATGTCTCTTATCGATTTACCACTATCATTTTGGGGTTATGCATTAGAGACAACTGCATTCACGTTAAATAGGGAACCATCTAAAACCGTTGAGATGACACTGTATGAACTATGGTTTAGCTAAAAACCTAAGCTCTCATTTCTTAAAGTTTGGGGCTGCGATGCTTATGTGAAAAAGCTTTGGCCTAATAAGCTCTCGGAGAAATGCGTCTTCATAGGATACCCAAAGGAAACTGTTGGGTACACCTTCTATCACAGATCCGATGGCAAGATATTCATTGCTAAGAATGGATCCTTTGTAGAGGAGTTTCTCTCGAAAGAAGTGAGTGGGAGGAAAGTAGAACTTGATGAGGTAACTGTACCTTCTCCCTTATTGGAAAGTAGTTCATCACAGAAATCAGTTCATGTGATTCCTACACCAATTAGTGAGGAAGCTAATGATGATGATCATGAAACTTCTGATCAAGTAACTACCGAATCTCGTAGGTCAACCAGAGCAAGATCGGCACCAGAGTGGTACGGTAATCCTGTTCTGGAGGTCATGTTACTTGACCATGACGAACCTATGAACTACGAGGAAGCGATGATGAGCCCATATTCCGCGAAATGGCTTGAGGCCATGAAATCTGAGATGGGATCCATGTATGAGAACAAAGTATGGACTTTGATTGACTTTCCCGATGATTGAGGAGCCATTGAGAATAAATGGATCTTCAATAGGAACACAGACGCTGCTAGTATTGTTACTATCTACAAAGCTCGACTTGTCGAAAAGGGTTTTTGACAAGTTCAAGGTGTTGACTGCGATGACATTTTCTCACTCGTATCGATGCTTAAAAGTCTATCTGAATCATGTTAGTAGTTGCCGCATTTTATGAAATCTGGCAAATGGATATCACAACTACATTCCTTAATGGATTTATTATAGAAGAGTTGTATATGATGCAACTAGAAGGTTTTCTCAATCCTAAAGGTGCTAGCAAAGTGAGCAAGCTCCAGCGATCCATCTATGGACTGGTGCAAGCATCTCAGAGTTGGAATATATGCTTTGATAAAGTGATCAAAGCATATGGTTTTATACAGACTTGCGGTAAAGCCTGTACTTACAAGAAAGTGAGTGGGAGCACTACAGCATTTCTGGTAAGTATATGCGAATGACATATTGTCCATCAGAAATAATGTAGAATTTTATGGAAAGCATAAAGGAATGCATTTCTAGGAGCACTACAACATTTCTGGGAGCACTACAACATTACTGATAACTACATCAACCGCGTTGCTTAACACTTCCGCTTTCGGTCTACGAGGGTATGTAGACACACTCTACCTCTCATTGATATGCATCTACTAGATAGATCTTGCATGATCGTAGGTAAATTTTTTGAAATACCGTGTTCCCAAACATGGACGTGGACGAATTGCGTTTGCATTGCTTGGGCGCTCCGAAGATGATTGACTTGCTTGCCGTCGCCTTGAGGATGATGAAGGGGAAGAACGTTTGGCCAACAAAGTCCGAATCTCCTCCATCCTTGCATCTTGCTCCACCTTTTCTGCGGAAAGCTTCTTGTCATGTAGTCCCGTTGATACGTCTCCAACGTATCTATAATTTTTGATTGCTCAATGCTATATTATCTACTGTTTTCGACATTATTGGGATTTATTATCCACTTTTATATTATTTTTGGGACTAACCTATTAACCGGAGGCCCAACCCAGAATTGCTGTTTTTTGCCTGTTTTAGGGTTTTGAAGAAAAGGAATATCAAATGGAGTCCAAACGGAATGAAACCTTCAGAAACGTGATTTTCTCATCAGATAAGACCCAGGAGACTTGGAACCTCCATCAAGAAAGCCACGAGGCGGTCACGAGGGTGGAGGGAGCCCCCCGTAGGGCGCGCCCCCCTGCCTCGTGGGCCCCTTGAAGCTCCACCGACGTATTTCTTCCTCCCATATATCCACGTATCCCCAAACGATCAGATACGGAGCCAAAAACCTAATTCCACCGCCGCAACTTTATGTATCCACGAGATCCCATCTTGGGGCCTGTTCCAGAGCTCCGCCAGAGGGGCATCGATCATGGAGGAATTCTACATCATCAATACAATGTTCTCCCCCTCTCTCGTGGAGATCTATTCGATGTAATCTTCTTTTTGCGGTGTGTTTGTTGAGACCGATGAATTGTGGGTTTATGATTCAGTCTATCTATGAATAATATTTGAATCTTCTCTGAATTCTTTTATGTATGATTGGTTATCTTTGCAAGTCTCTTGGAATTATCAGTTTGGTTTGGCCTACTAGATTGGTTTTTCTTTCCATGGGAGAAGTGCTTAGCTTTGGGTTCGATCTTGCGGTGTCCTTTCCCAGTGACAGAAGGGGCATCAAGGCACATATTGTATCGTTGCCATCGAGGATAACAAGATGGGGTTTTTTATCATATTGCATGAAACTATCTGTAGCGACCCGACTCGGTAAGAGTCAAAGTCTCTGTGCTTACCGTGCTAGTCCCTGGATCGACTTGCTAGCACACATAGTAATTGATGCAATAACAGAAACAACACACATCTCTTTATTACATCGATAGTCCAGGAGCAATACATTTATTACAAAATAGGGCATAGAGCCAATAAGCAAATACTGCGGAAGCAAAGAAGTAAATGAGTCCAACTCCACGAGCAAGGTTGAGTGTAGAACATCGACCTATCGAACCTTAATCCTCGTTGGATATATCTGCAACGTGATAAGTTGCAGCCAAATGGGTCAGTACATTGAATGTACTGGCAAGTCACATCATAGTGTAATGAACCTACTTTTACATGCAGTTTGGCTGGTGGAAAGTTCTAAGTTTAGTTTTTTGCGTAAAGCTACTTTTTCCCTATTAGAAAAGATTGTTATTCTACTACTACACATTTGCATAGGATGAGTTGGAAAATCCAACTCCATCCGTCCCCAAGTTTCATTTAAAACCCAACTGTTTAATTAAAGGTGAGGAGATCTCCCGGCATTTCCACTACTAGATGCTCAAGTTGTCCGTAACCGGGGACATGGCTAATCGATTAGGTTGAAAACTCTGCAGAGGTTGTGCACTTTTCCCCACAAGACTCGACCACCTCCATGATCGGAAGATCGAGACATAGCCTTTCGAAAATGTTCCCCCTTAACCCACGGATAGGCCGGTACACCTACATCATTCTACATCTGCTAGCCCATCCCGGAAGGGGTCACACTAACTACTCAACTAAGCCAGAGCCCATATTGGCTTGTAGCTGCACACGTAAGCTTCTAGACATGGGAATACGATTGATCTCTTTGAGCCTGAGCGGACGGTCCACTAGTGGTGCACCACCATGGATTTCCCATGCGTGCCCCACTGTACTTCGCCACCATTCCCACAAGTTTCCGCCCAGGTAGTTCATTATTTAACTTAGGTCTTATTTACTACATTGTCACTCAAACTTTACAATGATCACTTCCCAATCCACGTCTACTTAGCATAGCAACATAAATGTAAAACGATGGTGACAAAGTTATATGGTTCAGACCTACCTCAATGAACTACTGGGTGAAAAGCAAAGTCATGCGGCATCAGTTTCCTACCATGCAGTCCTACCGCAAAGAACTAAGTGCATAATAAAAACATAGGTAATGAAACATGATCAAGATGCAACTTGCCTTGGTACTGCTGGTTGAATTCTAAAGACTGATAATATTCTGCTTCGCACTCCGGGCAATCTATCGCAAAGAAGATAAACAAACATAAGCAACATTCCAGAGACCAAAAGAACATGCATAGCAAAAAGTCTCGGAAAAACCAAATGAACATACAACACACTAAGCTACTACAGAAATATTCTAAGTGCAAAACAACATAGGCCTATGGTTCAAGAGTGATGTGAATATAGTGCATACTATGCATACTAGTAAAAATTATAAAAGGGCATATTCTAGTTGTGTGAAAAATTATTGTGACAAAGGTCCAGGTGATAGTGTTTTGCTACGGTGACAACACGCAAAAGGAATCAACTTAATCGGAGCTACGGTTTGGGAGATATGGCCATTTGAAGTTTGAATTTGAATCTGAATAAATTCAAATTTGAATCTGATAAAAGTTTGCAAAAATTATACTACTGGATAGATCTAAACAATACGAAGAATTTTCTTCTGGTTTCATCGAGTTTGGATCTACGGTTTAAAAGTTATGGCTAATCTAAGTTCAGGGACTAATCTGCTTAATTACAGGGACTAAGTAGTGAAGAAAAACTATCGCAAACAGGTCTTGGACGCGTAGTAGATTCCTACTGGCTGAAAGGTGTTCGCTGCGTAGCTTATACAGTGGACGTTTACAATTTAACCAAAACGGCGGCGGCGGCGGCTAATTTAAACAAAAACCGATCGGTTAAAACCGTGGTTACCCGGTAGTTTTTAAAATAAAAACCGGTTAACCGCGTACCGGTTCAACTAAAAAAACACAACCTAATATAATCTAGGCCGTTGGTGTCCGATCTAACGGGCGAGGGTGGGGCGGCGGCTTACAGCGGGTGGTGGTGGCCGGCGACGAGCAGAGGACGGCGGCGCGACGTCGGGTGATGGCGGGGCAGCGGCTACGGCGGTCCTCGCGTCGGGGAAGAAGACGGGGAGGTGCGGCGCGGCTTGGGCGTCCGGATGGTGGCGTCGGGGCTCCTCAGGGGCGTCGGGGTCGGCGAGGCGAAGGCGGCGGCGCTCCGTGGGCTCCGGCGAGGTCGGGCGCGTCGGGGCGTCTCCGGCGGGACCTAGGCGAGAAAAAATGTCAACAAGATGCGCGAGTTCACGTGGCAAGATTGACGAAGGAACAAGGGCTCGGGGTGGTTTACTGGCAGCGGAATGCTCCGCGAGGTCCGTTCGGCCGGCGAGATCCAAGCGGCGACTGCGGCGGTAGGGGCGGCGTGGGAAGAAGCGGGACGGCGAGATCGACAGAGGGGAGCCGGGGCATTTATAGGCGAGGGGAGGGCGTGCGGGTGCCGCGGATAAGCGTTATCGCGAGGGCCTCCGGTTGCGGGAGCGCGGCGGCGAGCTCATCCGAGCGGGCAAGCGGGAGGTTGGGGGAGATGAGGTGGAGCGGGGACCAGTCAGTGGCGGCGGGTAGCGAGCGAGGGCGGGCGCGGAGCGGTCGACCGGTGCGGGAGGTTTCGGGCGCTGGGCGCTGGCCTTGGGCCAAATGGCCAGCTGGGCCGGTTGGGCGCTCCTGGGCCGAACCCAGTTTCGGTCCAGGCTGCGGTGAGTGCGTGCGTGTGTTTTTTTAAACTGACACTAAAGTGCTCATAATAATTCAAAAGAATTTAAAAACACCAAATAATTTCTAAAATAACTACTAATATTTAGAGCCTAATGAACATTAACTTAAGCACAGAACATTTTGAAAATAATTTCCTAATGCAACTAATGCACTTTTTGCAAATAAAATAAATACCAAACAACTCCAAAACTTAAAGTAATATTCAAAATAAAATTTCCCACTCTTTTTATATTTTGAGGAAGTCATCTTATCCCCTCTCATTTGTTTTTCTCGAGTGGAAAACTATTATTTGAATATTTCAAAAACTCCAAAATGCAAAGAAATATGATATGCATTGAATGATTCTATTAACATCCAAATTTAATAAAATTGGGATGTTACAAACCTACCCCCCTTAAGATGAATCTCGTCCTCGAGATTCGGGTTGGCCAGCAAAAAGGTGCGGATGGTCCTGCCTAAGATCTTCCTCTCGTTCCCAAGTGGCTTCCTCCTCGGTATGGTGACTCCACTGAACCTTGCAGAACTTGATGATCTTGGTACGAGTGATTCTCTCTGCAGTCTCAAGAATCTTAATAGGCTTCTCCTCATAAGTCAGATCATTCTCCAACTGAATTGCCTCGAGTGGCACTGTATCTCTCAAAGGAATGTCCGCCATCTCTGCATGACACTTCTTCAGCTGGGAAACATGAAACACATCATGAACTCCCGACAAAGCCTCTGGTAATTCCAACTGGTATGCAACATCTCCTCTATGTTCCAGAACTTTGTATGGTCCCACAAATCGTGGTGCTAACTTCCCTTTGACTCCAAATCTTTTAATACCTCGAAGTGGAGACACTCGAAGATATGCTCTATCTCCCACTTCATAGATCACTTCCTTGCGTTTAGCATCGGCATAACTTTTCTGCCTTGACTGGGCTATCTTAAGTCTGTCACGAATCAATTTGACCTTCTCCTCAGAATCCCTGATCAAGTCAGGTCCAAACAACTTGCGATCTCCAACTCCATCCCACATCAAAGGTGTCCTGCATTTCCTTCCATACAATGCCTCAAAAGGGGCCATCTGCAAACTGGCTTGGTAGCTGTTGTTGTATGAGAACTCTGCGTAGGGTAAGTTATCATCCCAACTAGACCCATAGTCTAGCGCACACGCTCTCAACATGTCCTCTAGAATCTGATTGACTCTCTCTGTCTGCCCATCAGTCTGTGGGTGGAAGGCTGTACTGAACTCTAGCCTGGTACCCAAAGTTTCGTGTAACTGTTTCCAAAACTTTGAGGTAAACTGTGTTCCTCTATCCGATACGATGCTCCTTGGAACTCCATGCAGACATACGATCCTGGTCATATATATCTTTGCCAGCTTAGCACTTGTATAGGTGGTCTTCACTGGAATGAAGTGAGCAACCTTGGTCAAACGATCCACTATCACCCAAATGGAATCATAACCTGAACGGGTCCTGGGTAACCCCGTGATAAAGTCCATACCAAGTTTATCCCATTTCCAATCAGGTATCGGCAACGGCTGAAGTAATCCTGCTGGTTTCTGATGTTCTGCCTTTACTCTCTGACATACATCACATATTGCCACATACTCGGCAATTTCTCGCTTCATACCGGCCCACCAAAAACTTTCCTTCAAGTCCAAATACATCTTGGTATTGCCTGGGTGTATCGAATATGGTGAGTCGTGAGCCTCCTGAAGAATCAACTTCCTGATCTCCGGGTCATTGGGTACACAAATCCGTTGCTCAAACCATATGGTTCCATGTTCATCCTCACGGAATCCTTCTGCTTTCCCTTTGCTCATCATTTCTTTGATCTCAGCAATACCTTGGTCCAACTTCTGGGCTTCTCTGATTCTTACCAACAAGGTGGACTGCACCTCGAGTGCGGCAACATAACCTCTTGGAACTATTTCCAATTGAAGGTCTCTAAGCTCATCACATAACTCCTGAGGTAAACCTCCTGCTGTAAGGGTATTAACATAACTCTTACGGCTCAAAGCATCTGCCACAACGTTGGCTTTTCCTGGATGATAATGCAGACTCATGTCATAATCCTTTATAAGTTCCAACCATCTCCTTTGCCTGAGATTCAACTCTTTCTGCGTGAAGATATACTTCAAACTCTTGTGATCCGTGTAAACATCACAACGATTCCCAATAAGATAGTGTCTCCATGTCTTGAGTGCATGCACTACAGCTGCCAACTCCAAATCATGCGTGGCATAGTTCAACTCATGAGGTCGAAGCTGTCGTGAAGCATAAGCTACAACTTTCCCCTCTTGCATAAGAACACCTCCAAGTCCCTGACGTGAAGCATCACAATACACCTGAAAGTCCTTGTGTACGTCAGGCAGGACTAACACTGGGGCTGTAACCAAACGCTTCTTCAACTCTTGAAAGCTGGCTTCACACTCTTCAGTCCAAACGAACTTGGTGTCCTTTTTCAACAATGATGTCATGGGCCTGGCAATCTTGGAGAAATTTTCAATAAATCTCCGGTAATATCCTGCAAGCCCAAGAAAACTACGAATCTCGCCAACTGTGGTGGGTGCATTCCATTCCGTGACTGACTCTACCTTGGTAGGGTCCACTGCAATCCCTTCACCTGACACTACATGTCCAAGGAATCCGACTTCCTTCAGCCAAAACTCACACTTGCTGAACTTGGCATAAAGTTGATGTTCTCTGAGCTTCTCCAAAACTAAGCGCAGATGTTCAGCGTGTTCCTCCTCATTCTTGGAGTAAACCAATATGTCATCAATGAATACCACAACAAACTTATCCAGGAACTCCATGAATACTTTGTTCATCATGTTCATAAAATAGGCAGGGGCATTAGTCAAACCAAAGGACATGACTGTATACTCATAAAGCCCATACCTTGTGGTAAAAGCTGTCTTGGGTATATCCTTCTCACGAATCTTCAACTGGTGATAACCCGATCGAAGATCGATCTTGGAGAAAACACTAGCTCCTTCTAGCTGGTCAAACAAGTCATTGATCATCGGTAGGGGATACTTGTTCTTGATGGTCACCTCATTCAAAGAGCGGTAATCCACACACATTCTCAAGGTTCCATCCTTCTTCTCCACTAAAAGTACTGGGGCTCCCCAAGGTGATGAACTCGGGCGAATATACCCTTTCTCTAGTAACTCCTTAATCTGTTTCTTGACTTCCTCCAAATCATTAGCAGGCATTCGATACGGCCTCTTGGAGATAGGCCCTGTGCCTGGCAGCAACTCAATCAAAAACTCAATCTCCCGATCTGGCGGCATACCCGGTAACTCATCCGGAAATACATCGGGATAATCCTTCACCACTGGTACTTCTTCCTGGACAACTCCCGTAAGAGAGTTCACCTGAGTCCTCTTAGGCTTAAGCCTGGATACGTACTTGATCCTCTTCTTCTCCGGGGTGGTGAGAAAAATCGATCTACTAGCACAATCAATGTTTCCCTCATACTTGGACATCCAATCCATCCCTAGGATTACATCCAACCCTTGCGATTCTAGTATAATCATATCTGTGGGAAAAACATGTCCCCCTATGTTCAAAGGCAATTGGAAACATCCCTGACTAGCCATAGACTCGGCTCCTGGGGAACTCACTAGAATGGGTGCCTTAAGAGCTATGGTAGGCAACTTATGTTTATCCACAAATCCCCTTGATATGAATGAATGCGATGCACCAGTGTCAAAAAGAATGAGTGCTGGAAATGAATTAACCAAGAACTTACCAATCACTGCGTCAGGCTGCTCATAAACCTCTTCCACATTGACATGATTCACATGTCCCTTAGTGAAAGGATTGGGCTTCTTGCCTCCAGAATTCCCATTGCCATTTCCATTTCCATTCTGCGCCTCAGGGCACTCATTGGAGTAGTGACCTGTCTTCTTGCACTTGAAGCAGGTGATGTGACTCAGGTCCTTCTTCATCGGTGTGGAAGAATTGAAATGCTGCTGATTGCCATTTCCTCCATTACCATTGCCCTGCTTGTGACCATGGTGGTTGTGTCCATTCCCTCCATGATGAATGTGGCCCCCATGGTTATGGTGATTCCCTCCAAACTTGCTAGTGCCTGATCCAGAACTCCCTGAGTACGGGCTGTAGCGGGGTTTCTGTTGAACTCCCGAGTTATACTTCCCGTGACCGTACTTCCTCTTACGATTCTCCATCTGCTGGTGCTTGCCTTCAAGAATGATAGCCTTATCAACCAGCTCCTGATAGTCCGAAAATGTTGCCACAGTCAACTGAACTCCCAACTCATCGTTCAGTCCCTCCAGAAACTTCTCCTGCTTGGCTGCATCGGTGGCCACGTCCTCTGGGGCGTAACGGGCCAACTTACTGAACTCATCAACATACTGAGATACCGTGCGTCCTCCCTGGCGCAAGCTGCGGAACTCCTTCTTCTTCAGACTCATGGCTCCAGCTGAAACATGAGCAGTGCGGAACGCCCGCTGGAACTGATCCCAAGTCACATTCTCCATGGGGTATGTGGTGGTGTAGTTCTCCCACCAAGCAGCTGCCGGTCCATCCAGCTGGTGGGCAGCAAACTTCACCTTCTCCGCATCATTGCATCCTGCCGTGGCCAGCTCCCTTCCTATCTTGCGGAGCCAGTCATCTGCGACGATCGGCTCCGTGCTGCTGGAGAACACGGGTGGGTTCAGCCTTAGAAAACGGGTAAGACTGTCAACCGGGGTGGCGGCGGTGGGTTGTTGTTGTTGTTGTTGTTTGTTCTGGTTCTGGTTCTGAATGAGCATCTGCATAAGAGCATTCTGTTGCTGGATCAATTGCGTAAGCTCCGGCGGAAAGTTGAATCCGGGGTCACGTCTTGGAGGCATCTGATGGGTTTCAGAGTGGATGAGGAGTTAGAATAGAACAAGGCCTAGCGAGTAAAATCACACTACCCATATGCACATGATAGCAATAAAACTTCAAATCACTCCAATTCAATTTCAAACAAAGAGGTTCACATGAATAATCAAACCTAAGGTAAGCCATGTCACAAGATTTGACAAGGTCTTACAAATGAAATAAAACTAATCGGATAACAAAATCGAATTTCTAAACTCTCATGGTGGTATAAAATCTAACTCTCATCAGATGAGGACCAGTCAACCATGTCGACATCGGGTGTCCTTACATCGCTCTCCGTGTCGTCATCTCCGAGATCATCATTTTGATCTCTCTCCTGGCTGACATAGGCACCATACGAGTGATCCTCCTAGACGTTTTCTCCCTCATCCAGCTTCTCCTCGGCCTCCTCGAGCTCAAGCTTCAGTCGTCTATCTTCTCCTGCAGTGCGTCCAGCTCTCCTTCGTGCTTGATGCGAGCGTCCTGGAGCTCCTCCTCTAGCTCGGCCTTGCGGGTCATGAGGTTCTTGATGACGACCATGTTGTCGGACAGCTCCAGCTCCATCATACGAATGTGCTCCTCCATGTCCTGGATATGGGATGCTATCGTCTCGTCCTCCAGGGTGTGCACCACATCTCCATTTGCGTCACGGCGTTCGTACATCACGAAGGAGGTCCTCTTGAGGTCTTCGTCATACACCTCCCGAATGCGCCCAAGAGCAATGTGAGCAGCGATACCCCTGCCCAAGCCCCATGTTGCGGTATCCACATGGAAATCAATGGGCTTGGTGCGGTTTCCGAGGATGCGTCCGGGGATATGAGCATCGATCCTCCAACGTGTCTCCTCGGGCAGGGTGGCTGTGAAGGTTCCAGTGAATGTGGGAAGCCCAATCTTCAGGTGCTTCGTGATCTTCACCAGCTGCCTTCCAAAGGGCATGGTCTCATCAGGCTGCTCGAACTCAACAAGGGCGGACGACATCTACATTTTGAAAAAGAGAAGAAATTAGTATTGAAGCAGAGAAGGTACGAGACCAAAGGATATATATGGAAAATGAAAACTATAGTTTTTATCCTATGGCTTTTCTCCATTTCTAGGGGTCGCGTCCTACAGTCAACGTGTGCTCTGATACCATCTTGTAGCGACCCGACTCGGTAAGAGTCGAAGTCTCTGTGCTTACCGTGCTAGTCCCTGGATCGACTTGCTAGCACACACAGTACTCGATGAAATAACAGAAATAACACACATCTCTTTATTACATCGATAGTCCAGGAGCAATACATTTATTACAAAATAGGGCATAGAGCCAATAAGCAAATACTGCGGAAGCAAAGAAGTAAATGAGTCCAACTCCACGAGCAAGGTTGAGTGTAGAACATCGACCTATCGCACCTTAATCCTCGTCGGATATATCTGCAACGTGATAAGTTGCAGCCAAATGGGTCAGTACATTGAATGTACTGGCAAGTCACATCATAGTGTAATGAACCTAGTTTTACATGCAGTTTGGCTGGTGGAAAGCTCTAAGTTTAGTTTTTTGCATAAAGCTAGTTTTTCCCTATTAGAAAAGATTGTTATTCTACTACTACACATTTGCATAGGATGAGTTGGCAAATCCAACTCCATCCGTCCCCAAGTTTCATTTAAAACCCAACTGTTTAATTAAAGGTGAGGAGATCTCCCGGCATTTCCACTACTAGATGCTCAAGTTGTCCGTAACCGGGGACACGGCTAATCGATTAGGTTGAAAACTCTGCAAAGGTTGTGCACTTTTCCCCACAAGACTCGACCACCTCCATGATCGGAAGATCGAGACATAGCCTTTCGAAAATGTTCCCCCTTAACCCACGGATAGGCCGGTACACCTACATCATTCTACATCTGCTAGCCCATCCCGGAAGGGGTCACACTAACTACTCAACTAAGCCAGAGCCCATATTGGCTTGTGGCTGCACACGTAAGCTTCTAGACATGAGAATACGATTGATCTCTTTGAGCCTGAGCGGACGGTCCACTAGTGGTGCACCACCATGGATTTCCCATGCGTGCCCCACTATACTTCGCCACCATTCCCACAAGTTTCTGCCCAGGTAGTTCATTATTTAACTTAGGTCCTTATTTACTACATTGTCACTCAACTTTACAATGATCACTCCCCAATCCACGTCTACTTAGCATAGCAACATAAAGTAAAACGATGGTGACAAAGTTATATGGTTCAGACCTACCTCAATGAACTACTGGGTGAAAAGCAAAGTCATGTGGCACCAGTTTCGTACCATGCAGTCCTACCGCAAAGAACTAAGTGCATAGTAAAAACATAGGTAATGAAACATGATAAAGATGCAACTTGCCTTGGTACTACTGGTTGAATTCTAAAGACTGATAATATTCTGCTTCGCACTCCGGGCAATCTATCGCAAAGAAGATAAACAAACATAAGCAACAATCCAGAGACCAAAAGAACATGCATAGCAAAAAGTCTCGGAAAAACCAAACAAACATACAACACACTAAGCTACTACAGAAATACTCTAAGTGCAAAACAACTTAGGCCTATGGTTCAAAGAGTGATGTGAATATAGTGCATACTATGCATACTAGTAAAAAATATTAAAGGGCAGAATCTAGCATGTGAAAATTATTGTGACAAAGGTCCAGGTGATAGGGCTTTGCTACGGTGACAACATGCAAAAGGAATCAACTTAATCAGAGCTACGGTTTGGGAGATATGGCTATTTGAAGTTTGAATTCAAATCTGAATAAATTCAAATTTGAATCTAACAAAAGTTTGAAAAAACTATGCTACTGGATAGATCTAAACAATACGAAGAATTTGCCACTGGTTTCATCGAGTTTGGATCTACGGTTAAAAAGTTATGGCTAATCTAAGATCAGGGACTAATCTGCTATTTACAGGGACTAAATGGTGAAGAAAACTACTGCAAACAGGTCCCTGGCCACGTGGCGGCTCCTGGCTGGCCGAGCAGCGTCCGCTTCGGAGACTATATGGCGAACGTCCGCCAAATAAGAAAAACAGCGACGATGGCTAACTAAATAAAAACCGACGCTCGGTTTAAATAAAACCGCACGGTCTAAAGGATACCGACCGGTAGTTTTTAAAATAAAAATGCGGTTAACCGCGTACCGTTTCAACTAAAAAAACAACTAACCTAATCTAATCTAGGCCGTTGGTGTCCGATCTAACTGGTGAGGGTGGGGTGGCGGCTTACAGCGGGTGGTGGTGGCCGGCGACGAGCAGAGGACGGCGGCGCGACGTCGGGTGATGGCGGGGCAGCGGCTACGGCGGTCCTCGGTGTCGGGGAAGAATACGGGAAGGTGCGGCGCGGCTTGGGCATCCGGATGGTGGCGTCGGGGCTCCTCAGGTGCGTCGGGGTCGGCGAGGCGAAGGCGGCGGCGCTCCGTGGGCTCCGGCAAGGTCGGGCGTCGTCGGGGCGTCGTCTTCGGCGGGATCTAGGCGAGAAAAAGATGTCAACAAGATGCGCGAGTTCACGTTGGCAAGATTGATGAAGGAACAAGGGCTCAGGGTGGTTTACTGGCAGCGGAATGCCCCGGCGAGGTCTGTTCGACCGGCGAGATCCAAGCGGCGACTGCGGGCGGTAGGGACGGCGTGGGAAGAAGCTGGACGGCGAGATCGACAGAGGGGAGCTCGAGGCATTTATAGGCGAGGGGAGGGCGTGCGGGTGCCGCGGATAAGCGTTATCCGCGACGGCCTCGCCCGACGGTTGCGGGAGCGCGGCGGCAAGCTCATCCGAGCGGGGCAAGTGGGAGGTTGGGGGAGATGAGGTGGAGCGGGGCCCACCAGTCAGTGGCGGCGGCGGTAGCGAGCGAGGGCGGGCACGGAGCGGTCGACCGGTGCGGGAGGTTTCGGGCGCTTGGGCGCTGGCCTTGGGCCAAATGGCCAACTGGGCCGGTTGGGGCGCTCCTGGGCCGAACCCAGTTTCGGTCCAGGCTACGGTGAGTGCGTGTTTTTTTTAACTGGAGACTAAAGTGCTCATAACTAATTCAAAAGAATTTCTAAAAACACCAAATAAATTTCTAAAATAACTACGTAATATTTAGAGCCTAATGAACATTAACTTAAGCACATCACATTTTGAAAATAATTTTCCTAATGCAACTAATGCACTTTTTGCAAATAAAATAAATACCAAACAACTCCAAAACTTAAAGTAATATTCAAAATAAAATTTCCCACTTTTTTTATATTTTGAGGAAGTCATCTTATCCCCTCTCATTTGTTTTTCTCGAGTAGAAAACTATTATTTCAATATTTCAAAAATTCCAAAATGCAAGAAATATGAGATGCATTGAATGATTCTATTAACATCCAAATTTAATAAAATTGGGATGTCACACTATCCGTCTACATCATGTCATCTTGCTTAAGGTGTTACTCTGTTTTTAACTTAATACTCTAGATGCATGCTGGATAGCGGTCGATGAGTGGAGTAATAGTAGTAGATGCAGGCAGGAGTCGGTCTACTTGTCTCGGACGTGATGCCTATATACATGATCATACCTATATATTCTCATAACTATGCTCAATTCTGTCAATTGCTCAACAGTAATTTGTTCACCCAGCGTAGAATACTTATGCTCTTGAGAGAAGCCACTAGTGAAACCTATGGCCCCCGGGTCTCTTTCTCATCATATCAATCTCCATCACTTTATTATTCTTTTGCTTTTACTTTGCCTTTTACTTTTTACTTTGCATCTCTATACCAAAAATACCAAAAATATTATTTATCATCTCTATCAGATCTCACTTTCGTAAGTGACCGTAAAGGGATTGACAACCCCTAAGCGTGTTGGTTGCGTTGAGCTATTGTTTTTGTGTAGGTACGAGGGACTCGCGCGTAGGCTCCTACTGGATTGATACCTTGGTTCTCAAAAACTGAGGGAAATACTTACGCTACTTTGCTACATCATCCTCTCCTCTTCGGGGAAATCCAATGCAGTGCTCAAGAGGTAGCAAGAGGAATTTCTGGCGCCGTTGCCGGGGAGTCTACGCAAAAGTCAACATACCAAGTACCCATCACAATCCCTATCTCCCGCATTACATTATTTGCCATTTGCCTCTCATTTTCCTCTCCCCCACTTCACCCTTGCCGTTTTATTCGCCCTCTCTCTCTCTCTATCCTCCCTCTCTTTCTCTATTCGCCTCTTTTTGCCTGTTTGCCTTTTTGTTTGCTTGTGTGTTGGATTGCTTGTTTTTCGCTATGGCTCAAGATAATACCAAATTATGTGACTTCACCAATACCAACAATAATGATTTCCTTAGCACTATGATTGCTCCTCTTACCGATGTTGAATCTTGTGAAATTAATACCACCTTGCTGAATCTTGTCATGAAAGACCCGTTCTCCGGCCTTCCTAGTGAAGATGTTGCTACCCATCTTAATAGCTTCGTTGATTTGTGTGACATGCAAAAGAAGAAAGATGTCGATAGTGATATTGTTAAGTTGAAGCTATTTCCTTTTTCGCTTAGAGATCATGCTAAAGCTTGGTTTTCATCTTCGCCTAAAACTAGTATTGATTCATGGAACAAGTGCAAAGATGCTTTTATCTCTAAGTATTTTCCTCCCGCTAAGATCATCTCTCTTAGAAACGATATTATGAATTTTAAATAACTTGATCATGAACATGTTGCACAATCTTGGGAGAGAATGAAATTACTGATACGTAATTGCCCTACTCATGGTTTAAATTTGTGGATGATTATACAAAATTTTTATGCCGGATTGAATTTTGCTTCTAGAAATCTTTTGGACTCGGTCGCGGGAGGCACTTTTATGGAAATCACCTTAGGAGAAGCTACCAAACTCCTAGATAATATTATGGTTAATTATTCTCAATGGCATACTGAAAGATCTACTAATAAAAAGGTGCACACAGTAGAAGAAATTAATGTTTTGAGTGGAAAGATGGATGAACTTATGACATTGTTTGCTAATAAGTGTGTTTCTTCTGATCATAATGATATACCCTTGTCTACTTTGATTGAGAATAATAATGAATCTATGGATGTGAATTTTGTTGGTAGGAACAATTTTTGTAACAATGTGTATAGAGGAAATTTCAATCCTAGGCCTTATCCTAGTAATCCCTCTAATAATTATGGTAATTCCTACAACAATTGTTATGGAAATTATAATAAGATGCCGTCTGATTTTGAATCTAATACTAAAGAATTTATTTCTTCGCAAAAGAATTTTAATGCTATGATTGAAGAAAAATTGCTTAAGATTGATGATTTGGATAGGAATGTTGATAGAATTTCTCTTGATGTTGATTATTTAAAGCTTAGATCTATCCTCCTAAGCATGATATCAATGAGTCTCTCAAAGCCATGAGAATTTCCATTGATGAGTGCAAGGAAAGAACCGCTAGGATGCGTGCTATGAAAGATGCCTTTAGTAAAGCGTGTTCTTCTAGTTCCTATGGAAATAATGATGAAGATCTAAAAGTTATTGATGTATCCCCTATTAAATCTTTGTTTTGCAATATTAATCTTGATAATGATGGGACTGAATATGATCCACCTTTACCTAGAAGGCGTTCTAAAAATTCAGAGTATTTAGATCTTGATGGTGAAATTGATAAAAGTGGGATTAAAAGAAATAAAACCCTAGATGATGCTAAACCCACTATATTGGATTTCAAGGAATTTAATTATGAAATTTGCTCTTTGATTGATTGTATTTCCTTGTTGCAATCCGTGCTAAATTCTCCTCATGCTTATAGTCAAAATAAAGCCTTTACCGAATATATCGTTGATGCCTTGATGCAATCTTATGAAGAAAAACTTGAGTTGAAAGTTTCTATCCCTAGAAAACTTTATGATGAGTGGGAACCTACTATTAAAATTAAAATTAAAAATTATGAGTTTTATGCTTTATTTTATTTGGGTGCTAGTGTCTCTACTATTCCCAAAACTTTGTGTGATTTGATAGATTTCCGTGATTTTGATGATTGTTCTCTAAACATGCATCTTGCGGATTCCACTATTAAGAAACCTATGGGAAGAATTAATGATTTTATTATTTTTGCAAATAGGAATTATGTGCCCGTAGATTTTATCGTTCTTGATATAGATTGCAATCCTGCTTGCCCTATTATTCTCGGTAGACCTTTCCTTAGAACGGTTGGTCTAATTATTGATATGAAGGAAGGGAATATTAGATTTCAATTTCCATTAAAAAGGGAATGGAACACTTCCCTATAAATAAAATAAAATTACCATATGAATCTATCATTAGAGCCACTTATGGATTGCCTACCAAAGATGGCAATACCTAGATCTATTCTTGCTTGTTATGCCTAGCTAGGGGCGTTAAACGATTGCGCCTATTGGGAGGCAACCCAATTTTTTTTATTCCTTGCTTTTTTCTCCTGTTTAGTAATAAATTAATTATTTAGCCTCTGTTTTGGTTGTGTTTTTTGTGTTTAATTAGTGTTTGTACCAAGTAGAACCGTTGGGAAGACTTGGGGAAAGTCTTGTTGAACTTGCTGTAAAAAACAGAAACTTTAGCACTCACGAGAACTGCTGTCATTTTTATTTAGAAAGTGCTATTTAGTTAATTCTTTTTTAAGATTATTAATATATAAATTCTCACGTCCAGCAATTTATTTTAGAATTTTTGGGGTTCCAGATCTTGCGCTAGCTACATATTACTACAGACTATTCTGTTTCTGACAGATTCTGTTTTTCGTGTGTTGTTTGCTTATTTTGATGAATCTATGGCTTGTAAAATAGTTTATAATCCATAGAGAAGTTGGAATACAGTAGTTTTAACACCAATATAAATAAATAATGAGTTCATTACAGTACCTTGAAGTGGTCTTTTGTTTTCTTTCGCTAACGGAGCTCACGAGATTTTCTACTTTAAGTTTTGTGTTGTGAAGTTCTCAAGTTTTGGGTATAGATTTGATGGATTATGGAACAAGGAGTGGAAAGAGCCTAATATTGGCGATGCCCATGGAACCCCCAAGATAATCGAAGGACACCTAAAAGCCAAAGCTTGGGGATGCCCCGGAAGGCATCCCCTCTTTCGATTACTTCTATCGGTAACTTTACTTGGAGCTATATTTTTATTCACCACATGATATGTGTTTTGCTTGGAGCGTCTTTTATGATTTGAGTCTTTGCTTGTTATTCTACCATAATCATCCTTTCTATACACACCTTCTGAGATAGCCATACATGATTTGGAATTTGTTAGAATACTCTATGTGCATCACTTATAGCTTTTGAGCTTTATAGTTTTGCTCTAGTGCTTCACTTATATCTTTTAGAGCACGGTGGTGTATTTGTTTTATAGAAACTATTTATCTCTCATGCTTCACTTATATTATTTTGAGAGTCTTAATCACATGGTAATTTGCTTAAAATCCTAATATGCTTGGTATGCAAGATTAATAATAAAACTTTCTTATGAGTGTGTTGAATACTAAGAAAAGTTTGATGCTTGATGATTGTTTTGAGATATGGAGGTAATAATATCAAAGTCATGCTAGTTGAGTAGTTGTGAAATTGAGAAATACTTGTGTTGAAGTTTGCAAGTCCCGTAGCATGCACGTATGGTAAACGTTATGCAACAAATTTGAAACATGAGGTGCTATTTGATCGTCTTCCTTATGAGTGGCGGTCAGGGACGAGCGATGGTCTTTTCCTACCAATCTATCCCCCTAGGAGCATGCGCGTAGTACCGAGGTTTTTGATGACTTGTAGATTTTTGCAATAAGTATGTGAGTTCTTTATGACTAATGTTGAGTCCATGGATTATACGCACTCTGACCCTTCCATCCTTGCTAGCCTCTTTGGTACCGTGCATTGCCCTTTCTCACATTGAGAGTTGGTGCAAACTTCGCCGGTGCATCCAAACCCCGTGATATGATACGCTCTTTCACACATATACCTCCTTATATCTTCCTCAAAACAGCCACCATACCTACCTATTATGGCATTTCCATAGCCATTCCGAGATATATTGCCATGCAACTTTCCATCATTCCATTCATCATGACACATTCATCATTGTCATATTGCTTAGCATGATCATGTAGTTGACATAGTATTTGTGGAAAAGCCACCATTCATAATTCTTTCATACATGTCACTCTTGGTTCATTGCATATCCCGGTACACCGCCGGAGGCATTCATATAGAGTCAACTTTGTTCTAGTATCGAGTTGTAATCATTGAGTTGTAAATAAATAGAAGTGTGATGATCATCATTATTAGAGCATTGTCCCTAGTGAGGAATAAATAAAAGAAGAGAAAGGCCATAAAAAAGAGAAGGCCCAAAAAAAGAGAAAGGCCATAAAAAAAGAAAAGGCCCAAAAAATAAGAGAAAAAGAGAGAAGGGACAATGTTACTATCCTTTTACCACACTTGTGCTTCAAAGTAGCACCATGATCTTGATAGTAGAGAGTCTGTCATGTTATCACTTTCATATACTAGTGGGAATTTTTCATTATAGAACTTGGCTTGTATATTCCAACAATGGGCCTCCTCAAGTGCCCTAGGTCTTCGTGAGCAAGCAAGTTGGATGCACACCCACTAGTTTCTTTTGTTGAGCTTTTATACATTTATAGCTCTAGTGCATCCGTTGCATGGCAATCCCTACTCCTTGCGTTAACATCAATCGGTGGGCATCTCCATAGCCCATTGATTAGCCTCGTTGATGTGAGACTTTCTTATTTTTTGTCTTCTCCACATAACCCCCCTCATTATATTCTATTCCACCTATAGTGCTATGTACATGGCTTGCGCTCATATATTGCGTGAAAGTTTATAGGTTTGAGATTACTAAAGTATGAAACAATTGCTTGGCTTGTCATCGGGGTTGTGCATGATGAGGGCATTCTTGTGTGACGAAAATGAAACATGACTAAACTATATGATTTTGTAGGGATGAACTTTCTTTGGCCATGTTATTTTGAGAAGACATAATTGCTTAGTTTGTATGCTTGAAGTATTATCATTTTTATGTCAATATGAAATTTTGTCTTGAATCTTTCAGATCTGAATATTCATACCACAATTAAGAATAATTACATCAAAATTATGCCAAGTAGCACTCCGCATCAAAAATTCTGTTTTTATCATTTACCTACTCGAGGACGAGCAGGAATTAAGCTTGGGGATGCTTGATACGTCTCCAACGTATCTATAATTTTTGATTGCTCCATGCTATATTATCTATTGTTCTGGACATTATTGGGCTTTATTATCCACTTTTATATTATTTTTGGGACTAACCTATTAACCGGAGGCCCAACCTAGAATTGCTTTTTTGCCTGTTTTAGGGTTTCGATGAAAAGGAATATCAAACGGAGTCCAAACGGAATGAAACCTTCTGGAACATGATTTTTATGAAGATTATGATCTGGGAGACTTGGACCATAAGTCAAGAAAGAAAACAGGAGGGCACGAGGTAGGGGGGCGTGCCCACCCCCACCAGGCGCGCCCCCTGCCTCGTGGGCCCCTCGAAGCTCCACCGATGTACTTCTTCCTCCCATATATATCCACGTATCCCCAAACGATCAGATACGGAGCCAAAAACCTAATTCCACCGCCGGGACTTTCTGTATCCACGAGATCCCATCTTGGGGCCTGTTCCGGAGCTCCTCCGGAGGGGGCATCGATCACGGAGGGCTTCTACATCATCATCCAAGCCCCCCTGATGAAGTGTGAGTAGTTTACTTCGGACCTACGTGTCCATAGTTAGTAGCTAGATGGCTTCTTCTCTCTTTTTGCATCTCAATACAATGTTCTCCCCCTCTCTCGTGGAGATCTATTCAATGTAATCTTCTTTTTGCGGTGTGTTTGTTGAGATCGATGAATTGTGGGTTTATGATCCAGTCTATCTATGAATAATATTTGCATCTTCTCTGAATTCTTTTATGTATGATTGGTTATCTTTGCAAGTCTCTTCGAATTATCAGTTTGGTTTGGCCTACTAGATTGGTTTTTCTTGCCATGGGAGAAGTGCTTAGCTTTGGGTTCGATCTAGCGGTGTCCTTTCCTAGTGACAGAATGGGCAGCAAGGCACGTATTGTATCGTTGCCATCGAGGATAACAAGAAGGGGTTTTTATCATATTGCATGAAACTATCCATCTACATCATGTCATCTTGCTTAAGGCGTTACTCTGTTTTTAACTTAATACTCTAGATGCATGCTGGATAGCGGTCGATGAGTGGAGTAATAGTAGTAGATGCAGGCAGGAGTCGGTCTACTTGTCTCGGACATGATGCCTATATACATGATCATACCTATATATTCTCATAACTATGCTCAATTCTATCAACTGCTCAACAGTAATTTGTTCACCCGGCGTAGAATACATATGCTCTTGAGAGAAGCCACTCGTGAAACCTATGGCCCCTGGGTCTCTTTCTCATCATATCAATCTCCATCACTTTATTGTTGCTTTGCTTTTACTTTGCCTTTTACTTTTCACTTTGCATCTCTATACCAAAAATATTATTTATCATCTCTATCAGATCTCACTTTCGTAAGTGACCGTAAAGGGATTGACAACCCCTAAGCGCGTTGGTTGCGTTGAGCTATTGTTTTTGTGTAGCTACGAGGTACTCGCGCATAGGCTCCTACTGGATTGATACCTTGGTTCTCAAAAACTGAGGGAAATACTTACGCTACTTTGCTACATCATCCTCTCCTCTTCGGGAAATCCAATGAAGTGCTCAAGAGGTAGCAAGAGGAATTTTTGGCGCCGTTGCCGGGGAGTCTGCGCAAAAGTCAACATACCAAGTACCCATCACAATCCCTATCTCCCGCATTACATTATTTGCCATTTGCCTCTCATTTTCCTCTCCCCCACTTCACCCTTGCCGTTTTATTTGCCCTCTCTCTCTATCCTCCCTCTCTTTTTCTATTCGCCTCTTTTTGCCCGTTTGCCTTTTTGTTTGCTTGTGTGTTGGATTGCTTGTTTGTCGCTATGGCTCAAGATAATACCAAATTGTGTGACTTCACCAATACCAACAATAATGATTTCCTTAGCACTATGATTGCTCCTCTTATCGATGCTGAATCTTGTGAAATTAATAACACTTTGCTGAATCTTGTCATGAAAGATCCGTTCTCCGGCCTTCCTAGTGAAGATGCCGCTACCCATCTTAATAGCTTCATCGATTTGTGTGACATGGAAAAGAAGAAAGATGTTGATAATGATATTGTTAAGTTAAAGCTATTTCCTTTTTCGCTTAGAGATCGTGCTAAAGCTTGGTTTTCATCTTTGCCTAAAACTAGTATTGATTCATGGAACAAGTGCAAAGATGCTTTTATCTCTAAGTATTTTCCTCCCGCTAAGATCATCTCTCTTAGAAACGATATTATGAATTTTAAGTAACTTGATCATGAACATGTTGCACAAGCTTGGGAGAGAATGAAATTACTTATACGTAATTGCCCTACTCATGGTTTAAATTTGTGGATGCTTATACAAAAATTTTATGCCGGATTGAATTTTGCTTCTAGAAATCTTTTGGAATCGGCCGCGGGAGGCACTTTTATGGAAATCACCTTAGGAGAAGCTACCAAACTCCTAGATAATATTATGGTTAATTATTCTCAATGGCATACTGAAAGATCTACTAATAAAAAGGTGCATGCAATAGAAGAAATTAATGTTTTGAGTGGAAAGATGGATGAACTTATGAAATTGTTTGCTAATAAGTGTGTTTCTTCTGATCCTAATGATATACCCTTGTCTACTTTGATTGAGAATAATAATGAATCTATGGATGTGAATTTTGTTGGTAGGAACAATTTTTGTAACAACGTGTATAGAGGAAATTTCAATCCTAGGCCTTATCCTAGTAATCCCTCTAATAATTATGGTAATTCCTACAACAATTGTTATGGAAATTATAATAAGATGCCGTCTGATTTTGAATCTAATATTAAAGAATTTATTTCTTCGCAAAAGAATTTTAATGCTATGATTGAAGAAAAATTGCTTAAGATTGATGATTTGGATAGGAATGTTGATAGAATTTCTCTTGGTGTTGATTATTTAAAGCTTAGATCTATCCTCCTAAGCATGATATCAATGAGTCTCTCAAAGCCATGAGAATTTCCATTTATGAGTGCAAGGAAAGAACCGCTACGACGCGTGCTATGAAAGATGCCTTTATTAATGCGTGTTCTTCTAGTTCCTATGGAAATAATGATGAAGATCTAAAAGTTATTGATGTATCCCCTATTAAATTTTTGTTTTGCAATATTAATCTTGACAATGATGGGACTGAATATGATCCACCTTTACCTAGAAGGCGTTCTAAAAATTTGGAGTATTTAGATCTTGATGGTGAAATTGATAAAAGTGGGATTAAAAGAAATAAAACCCTAGATGATGCTAAACCCACTATATTGGATTTCAAGGAATTTAATTATGAAAATTGCTCTTTAATTGATTGTATTTCCTTGTTGCAATCCGTGCTAAATTCTCCTCATGATTATAGTCAAAATAACGCCTTTACCGAATATATCGTTGATGCCTTGATGCAATCTTATGAAGAAAAACTTGAGTGGAAAGTTTCTATCCCTAGAAAACTTTATGATGAGTGGGAACCTACTATTAAAATTAAAATTAAAAATTATGAGTTTTATGCTTTATTTGATTTGGGTTCTAGTGTCTCTACTATTCCCAAAACTTTGTGTGATTTGCTAGATTTCCGTGATTTTGATGATTGCTCTCTAAACTTGCATCTTGCGGATTCCACTATTAAGAAAACTATGGGAAGAATTAATGATGTTATTATTGTTGCAAATAGGAATTATATGCCCGTAGATTTTATCGTTCTTGATATAGATTGCAATCCTTCTTGCCCTATTATTCTCGGTAGACCTTTCCTTAGAACGGTTGGTGCAATTATTGATATGAAGGAAGGGAATATGAGATTTCAATTTTCATTAAAAATGGCATGGAACACTTCCCTCGAAAGAAAATAAAATTACCATATGAATCTATCATTAGAGCCACTTATGGATTGCCTACCAAAGATGGCAATACCTAGATCTATTCTTGCTTGTTATGCCTAGCTAGGGGCGTTAAACGATTGCGCCTATTTGGAGGCAACCCAAATTTTTTTATTCCTTGCTTTTTCTCCTGTTTAGTAATAAATAAATTATTTAGCCTCTGTTTTGGTTGTGTTTTTTGTGTTTAATTAGTGTTTGTGCCAAGTAGAACCGTTGGGAAGACTTGGGGAAAGTCTTGTTGAACTTGCTGTAAAAACAGAAACTTTAGCGCTCACGAGAACTGCTGTCATTTTTATTTGGAAAGTTCTATTTAGTTAATTATTTTTAAAATTATTAATAGATAAATTCTCACGTCCAGCAATTTATTTTAGAATTTTTGGGGTTCCAGATCTTGCGCTAGCTACATATTACTACAGACTATTCTGTTTTTGACAGATTCTGTTTTTCGTGTGTTGTTTGCTTATTTTGATGAATCAATGGCTTGTAAAATATTTTATAATCCATAGAGAAGTTGGAATACAGTAGTTTTAACACCAATATAAATAAATAATGAGTTCATTACAGTACCTTGAAGTGGTCTTTTGTTTTCTTTCGCTAACGGAGCTCACGAGATTTTCTACTTTAAGTTTTGTGTTGTGAAGTTTTCAAGTTTTGGGTATAGATTTGATGGATTATGGAACAAGGAGTGGGAAGAGCCTAAGATTGGGGATGCCCATGGAACCCCCAAGATAATCGAAGGACACCTAAAAGCCGAAGCTTGGGGATGCCCCGGAAGGCATCCCGTCTTTCGTCTACTTCTATCCGTAACTTTACTTGGAGCTATATTTTTATTCACCACATGATATGTGTTTTGCTTGGAGCGTCTTTTATGATTTGAGTCTTTGCTTGTTATTCTACCACAATCATCCTTTCTGTAGACACCTTTTGAGATAGCCATACATGATTTCGAATTTGTTAGAATACTCTATGTGCATCACTTATAGCTTTTGAGCTTTATAGTTTTGCTCTAGTGCTTCACTTATATCTTTTAGAGCACGGTGGTGTATTTGTTTTATAGAAACTATTGATCTCTCATGCTTCACTTAGATTATTTTGAGAGTCTTAATAGCATGGTAATTTTCTTAAAATCCTAATATGCTTGGTATGCAAGATTAATAATAAAACTTTCTTATGAGTGTGTTGAATACTAAGAAAAGTTTGATGCTTGATGATTATTTTGATATATGGAGGTAATAATATCAAAGTCATGCTAGTTGAGTAGTTGTGAAATTGAGAAATACTTGTGTTGAAGTTTGCATGTCCCGTAGCATGCACGTATGGTAAACGTTATGCAACAAATTTGAAACATGAGGTGTTATTTGATTGTCTTCCTTATGAGTGGCGGTCGAGGACGAGCGATGGTGTTTTCCTACCAATCTATCCTCCTAGGAGCATGCGCGTAGTACCGAGGTTTTTGATGACTTGTAGATTTTTGCAATAAGTATGTGAGTTATTTATGAGTAATGTTGAGTCCATGGATTATACGCACTCTGACCCTTCCATCCTTGCTAGCCTCTTCGGTACCGTGCATTGCCCTTTCTCAAATTGAGAGTTGGTGCAAACTTCGCCGGTGCATCCAAACCCCGTGATATGATACGCTCTTTCACACATATACCTCCTTATATCTTCCTCAAAACAGCCACCATACCTACCTATTATGGCATTTCCATAGCCATTCCGGGATATATTGCCATGCAACTTTCCATCATTCCGTTCATCATGACACATTCATCATTGTCATATTGCTTAGCATGATCATGTACTTGACATAGTATTTGTGGAAAAGCCACCATTCATAATTCTTTCATACATGTCACTCTTGGTTCATTGCATATCCCGGTACACCGCCGGAGGCATTCATATAGAGTCAACTTTGTTCTAGTATCGAGTTGTAATCATTGAGTTGTAAATAAATAGAAGTGTGATGATCATCATTATTAGAGCATTGTCCCTAGTGAGGAATAAATAAAAAAAGAGAAAGGCCATAAAAAAAGAGAAGGCCCAAAAAAAGAGAAAGGCCATAAAAAAAGAAAAGGCCCAAAAAATGAGAGAAAAAGAGAGAAGGGACAATGTTACTATCCTTTTACTACACTTGTGTTTCAAAGTAGCACCATGATCTTGATAGTAGAGAGTCTGTCATGTTATCACTTTCATATACTAGTGGGAATTTTTCATTATAGAACTTGGCTTGTATATTCCAACAATGGGCCTCCTCAAGTGCCCTAGGTCTTCGTGAGCAAGCAAGTTGGATGCACACCCACTAGTTTCTTTTGTTGAGCTTTCATACATTTATAGCTCTAGTGCATCCGTTGCATAGAAATCCCCACTCCTTGCATTAACATCAATCGGTGGGCATCTCCATAGCCCATTGATTAGCCTCGTTGATGTGAGACTTTCTTCTTTTTTGTCTTCTCCACATAACCCCCCTCATTATATTCTATTCCACCTATAGTGCTATGTCCATGGCTCGCGCTCATATATTGCGTGAAAGTTTATAGGTTTGAGATTACTAAAGTATGAAACAATTGCTTGGCTTGTCATCGGGGTTGTGCATGATGAGGGTATTCTTGTGTGACGAAAATGAAACATGACTAAACTATATGATTTTGTAGGGATGAACTTTCTTTGGCCATGTTATTTTGAGAAGACATAATTGCTTAGTTAGTATGCTTGAATTATTATCATTTTTATGTCAATATGAACTTTTGTCTTGAATCTTTCGGATCTGAATATTCATACCACAATTAAGAAGAATTACATTAAAATTATGCCAAGTAGCACTCCGCATCAAAAATTTTGTTTTTATCATTTACCTACTCGAGGACAAGCAGGAATTAAGCTTGGGGATGCTTGATACGTCCCCAACGTATGTATAATTTTTGATTTCTCCATGCTATATTATCTATTGTTCTGGACATTATTGGGCTTTATTATCCACTTTTATATTATTTTTGGGACTAACCTATTAACCGGAGGCCCAACCCAGAATTGCTTTTTTGCCTATTTTAGGGTTTCGATGAAAAGGAATATCAAACGGAGTCCAAACGGAATGAAACCTTCTGGAACATGATTTTTGGGAAGATTATGATCCGGGAGACTTGGACCTAAGTCAAGAAAGAAAACAGGAGGGCACGAGGTAGGGGGGCGTGCCCACTCCCACCAGGCGTGCCCCCTGCCTCGTGGGCCCCTCGAAGCTCCACCGACATACTTCTTCCTCCCATATATATCCACGTATCCCCAAACGATCAGATACGGAGCCAAAAACCTAATTCCACCGCCGCAACTTTCTGTATCCACGAGATCCCATCTTGGGGCCTGTTCCGGAGCTCCGCCGGAGGGGGCATCGATCATGGAGGGCTTCTACATCATCATCCAAGCCCCCTTGATGAAGTGTGAGTAGTTTACTTCGGACCTACGTGTCCATAGTTAGTAGCTAGATGGCTTCTTCTCTCTTTTTGCATCTCAATACAATGTTCTCCCCCTCTCTCGTGGAGATCTATTCAATATAATCTTCTTTTTGCGGTGTGTTTGTTGAGATTGATGAATTGTGGGTTTATGATCCAGTCTATCTATGAATAATATTTGAATCTTCTCTGAATTCTTTTTTGTATGATTGGTTATCTTTGCAAGTCTCTTCGAATTATCAGTTTGGTTTGGCCTACTAGATTGGTTTTTCTTGCCATGGGAGAAGTGCTTAGCTTTGGGTTCGATCTAGCGGTGTCCTTTCCTAGTGACAGAATGGGCAGCAAGGCACGTATTGTATCGTTGCCATCGAGGATAACAAGAAGGGTTTTTTATCATATTGCATGAAACTATCCATCTACATCATGTCATCTTGCTTAAGGCGTTACTCTGTTTTTAACTTAATACTCTAGATGCATGCTGGATAGCGGTCGATGAGTGGAGTAATAGTAGTAGATGCAGGCAGGAGTCGGTCTACTTGTCTCGGACGTGATGCCTATATACATGATCATACCTAGATATTCTCATAACTATGCTCAATTCTGTCAATTGTTCAACAGTAATTTGTTCACCCACCGTAGAATAATTATGCTCTTGAGAGAAGCCACTAGTGAAACATATGGCCCCCGGGTCTCTTTCTCATCATATCAATCTCCATCACTTTATTATTGCTTTGCTTTTAATTTGCCTTTTACTTTTTACTTTGCATCTCTATGGCAAAAATACCAAAAATATTATTTATGATCTCTATCAGATCTCACTTTCGTAAGTGACCGTGGAGGGATTGACAACCCCTAAGCGCGTTGGTTGCGTTGAGCTATTGTTTTTGTGTAGGTACGAGGGACTCGCGTGTAGCCTCCTACTGGATTGATACCTTGGTTCTCAAAAACTGAGGGAAATACTTACGCTACTTTGCTGCATCATCCTCTCCTCTTCGGGGAAATCCAACGCAGTGCTCAAGAGGTAGCACCCATTTCCTTGCTTCGAAGTGACGAGTGTTGACGGAGAGGTTCTCGATGCCCTCTCGCAATCTTGATTGTGTGCCTTGCATTTGTCGTTCTAGATCGAAGATGGACACTTTGGTGATGTAGTTGTTTGTGCTGTTGTTGCACTACAAAAAAAAAGACACATCCATGACATTTTGGTCCGAACGAATTTTTTATGTCATGCTTATGACACTTCTATGGCGATAATTGTGACAAAACCCGGTATCATCATAGATCTGGTGGGCTCCTACTTCTATGACAAGAAATCATGACAGAAAATGGGCTTTTCGTCTTGGGCGAGCCGGAGACGCAGCTGCATGACATTCTTTGGGCCGTACATGGCGGAGACAACCGTGGTAGAAGTGGGGGCGAGGAAAATATCTGGGGAGTTCCCGGTTACGGTGGGTGGTTGCGGCCGAGCGATGCGCGTTTCTCTCGTACGTACGCACGTGTGTGCAAGGCGTTACGCTCTAACTGAACCTGAGCGAGGCGTCGGGCTCTAACTGAACCCGAGCTATTGCACTGCAGGCTATGCGTTACTGAACCCGAGCGATCGATCGACTTAACTGAACCCGAGTGATTCCTTCGCTACTCCTGCTAACAGAAGCTGATCGATGCTGCCTCTAGATGAACAGTGAGCGTTGTTGGGGGGTTGGATGAACAGTTCCCGGTGGGGGTTGGATGAACAGGACCCCTTGGTAGTAGAGGCCGTTGCCGCTGGATGAACAGGACCCCGATCGATCGAGCCGATGGATGAACATGACCCCGTGGAGGGCTGGATCAACAGTAGCCGGTGGAGGGCTGGTTGAACAATAGCCGGTGGAGGGCTGGATGAACAATAGCCTGTGGAGGGGTGGTTGAACAGGACCCCGTGGAGAGGCTGGTTGAATAGTAGCCGGTGGAGGCTGGATGAACAGGAGCCCGTGGATGAACAATCGCAGGTGGAGGCTGGAGGAGGACGACGGTGGATGAACAGTAGCCCGTGGAGGCTGGAGGAGGTCGATGGTGGAGATGAACAGTATCCCATGGAGTCCCGTTTTGCGGTACGCCACACCCCTCCCGATGAATAGGACCCCCGTTTCGACCGTAGCGCTCGAACACAAGTTCGTTTCCTCCGTTTTGCGGTACGCCATACCCCTCCCAATCAACAGGACCCCGTTTCCATCGTAGGAGGTCCACTTCCTCCGTTTTGCGGTACGCCAGACCCCTCCCGATGAACTAGATCTCGTTTCCACCATGGTCAGTCGAACACAAGGCCATTTCCTCCGTTCTGCGGTACGCCAGGCCTCGTTTCCATCGGTTGTTCCGTCCAAGCCGGTTGGCTGCCGATGAACAGCATGCGTTCCGTTGCCTCCCGATGAACACGACGCGTTCCGTTGCCTCCCCATGAACATGACAATGACATAGTTTCTCGGTTCCGACCCAGCCACATCCATGTACACGAGCCCTGGCCGTACGTATGCGCATTTAGGCGTTCGAGACACCGCCCGTATGTACATACCTGGTCGTATTTACTTTCTTGCACCCTAGCCGCTGTACGTACGTGTACATGCTATGTGCGCGCCTCTACTATGACACGTGCGCGCCTCTACTACCATGCGTGCCCTTCCTTACACGGCCATGGTTCATCGCCACAACTTGTAGACAGACCGATTAACAAGTATGTACGTACACGTTCATGACAAGAATGACAACGCTATGTACGCTTCAACTGGGTGGGTCCCGACTGTCAGGCACTTCCTTGTGTGCGAAGATGTAGCTGGTGGGTCCCAATAGTTAGGGGCCAATCATTTTTTTGCCCGTAATATGGGCGCACTTCCTTGCGTGGGAAGATGTAGCTGGTGGGTCCCAACAATCAGGGGGAAACATTTTTTTCGCGAAATATGTTGGCCCGTCCGGTGGGTCCCCGCTATCAGGTGGAGGAATCATTATTTTGCGCATCATAAGGAGGCACTTGCTGCGGCTATGGACCCAGCTGTCAACCTCTCCACGTACAGTAGTCTTCCGATGCAAGTCGTTCCATGACCACATTGACCACGCCGAGCCGAGAGCACTAGGGCGGTGGAAGACGGCGAGGCCTATACGAAGGGGACAACTCGGAGCCAGGGAAGACGCGGCAGTGGATGCCCACGCGGAGAGGAGTACGAGGGTTCACTAATTCGGCTGCGGTGTGAGGCTGCCGTCGTTGCAGGGCCTGGCCAGCAGTGGGAGTGGTAGGGGCGGTGAGGCCTCCGCGGCAGCACAGCCGGCCACGGGAGGCAGGAGTAGGCGGCATGACCGGCGCTGCTCTGGGTGGCTGGAACAAGAAGACCAGAGGTTGAAGAATCACGACGGCCGTTGGATGGACATCGTACTGTCACTGTAGCTAGAACCGTTTATATTGACTAAGTTGATAAAGCCCTTGGTACGCGTCAACTTAGTAGGCCCACAGGTCAGCCTCCGAAACAGTGCACCCTAGATGTCAGGGGGAGGAATCATTTTTGGGCGGCTGGAGCTAGAATATCCGAGATTGAAGAAGAAGCACGACATCCATTGGATGGACATCCAACGGCCACTGCTGCTAGAACCGTGTGTTGACTATAAGTTGACAAAGCCTTGCATACGCGTCAACTAATTTTTTAGGGGATGTGTCAACTTAGTAGGCCCACAAGTGTGTGTCAGAGAACTTATAGCCCATTTGCGATTTGTAAGAATGTACAACCCATTTTTGAATTCTAATGGAATTTACTACAGCCCATTTATACATTGTTAAAAGTACGGCCCATTTTCTAGCTAGGACAATGATTAATAATTTCAACCAACCATTCAAAACATAATTCAATAAAATTTCCCACATTCTGATGGGATCCGAAATATTTTTATCCTGAAATTTCTAGTCAGATTAAATACAATTTCAATATAAATTAGTATTACGTAAAAATCCAACAAAACATTGCGCATGCAACAATTAATGAAATTAAAATTTTCAAAATCCAAAAGTAATATTTTATAAACTAATTACGTGTTTGGTGCATGTTTTTATAGTTACTGCCCAGTTTTTATAATTACATCCCATTTATTATTTCTTAAAGCCCATTTCCTTAGTAAGCCTAATTCATCCCTCCTAGGAAAGATTTGCAGCCCAGCAGGGCGGAGAATAACAAGTTGACCCAGATTTTGTACAACTGTCGGCCCAGTTGCATTGATGATGTTGAACAAAAAGGCCTGTGTAGTACACTACAACCTTACATGGCTACTCAGCCCACATTCAGCGACGCCGGAAAGGCCCAAACGAGGCTTCTGTACAACTTTTTGAAGTCACTGAGCTCAATTAATAATTTAAGAAAAAAGTTAGAGTACGGTGGAACCTAATTAAAAGCTGTCACGAGCAAAGAAATAATTCAATGGGTCCTACTTGTGTGTGTGTGTGTTTGTGTGTGTGAGTGTGATAGAGAGAGAGACCCATCGGTCGATGCTCGTAAATACATCTTTTAGCCATATGCATTGATGATGCTTAGTAAAAACTTATATAGTTGACACAATCATATAGAACAACATAGCACACTGAACTTGCATACAAAAATTTCACGCAGGCGACACAATCAGGGTGGAAGGAGTGGATCACTACGGGTAGGGCTGTGTTGAAACCAACAAACTAATGCATAACGGTTCATTGTCTTTATCAATGACGGGGAAATATCTTGAATGTTGTGCAAAGAAAACAGACAGACAACACAATATATAAGTTCTGCTAGAACATGAAGTTGACGTACAACCCTTTCTAAAAAAAGTTCAGGTAAAATAATAGAACAGGTCACAATCAAATGTACTAGCACATCAGTGCTTCACACCCATAGCCCGGATTTAACTAGATTCAGTTGTTACCTCAAATTAGAGCACATCCAGACAGCCAGCCCTGCCTCTTATCCCAAAGAAGCAGTGGCCTCCGCAGCGCGATGGAATAGGCCCTGTGCCATCCATCGTTCTGAGAAACATGGGGAAAGTCTGACGTTGACTCCTGTAATGGACGTCATCGACAGACCCGGGCACCAGCGGCGGCGGCAAGACTTCGATTGATGGATTGACCACTTCTTCGACATGCATGAACACTCGATACATGTACATCCCTAACGTGGTCCGCGGGAGCCTTGATGGCGACAAATAGTACAACCCCGGTTCCTACACCGGTATCTCAACACCAATCACCTTCGGTATGGTGGATGGCTTCCTCATCCATGCCATAACCGTCAGACCCTAGCTGTCTGGAGGAACAAACATACTTACAAGCTCACCTCCAAGGTCTTTGATAAGCTCATTCATGGACTCATTGTTCCAAGCACGTCGAGGCATGCCATGGAAGGTATGCTTTGTTAAAAACTCAAGCTCAAAGGCACCGAGCCCCATCCTAGGTGCCACCAATCAAAGCTCACCAGCGCGCCATCGCAGAACAAACACCGGGAAGATTCGAACACACGACTGCAGTCGAAAGTTGTCCGGAACCTGATGAAGAAATCAGCCGGTGGCAGATAGACTTCAACGAGCAAGTCACATATTTGGATGCCGTGCGCAATGCCAAGAGTTTTGACAAGGTCGTTCGGCGAGACGGGAGGCCGGTCGCCGTTGATGGTTACCATCAACACTTTAGCGCTCACGAGATTTGCTGCCATTTTTTACTGGAGAGTGAAATTAGGTTGATTCTTTTTGGAGATGATTAATAGACAAATTCCTCACGTCTACCAATTTATTTCATAATTTTTTGTGTTACATAAGTATTCCAAAGCTACAGATTACTACACACTGGTCTGTTTTTGACAGATTCTGTATTTCGTGTGTTGTTTTCTTATTTTGATGAAGCTATGGCTAGTATGGGGGGGTATGAACCATAGAAAATTTGGAATGCAGTAGGTTTAGCACCAATATAAATAAAGAATGAGTTCATTACAATACCTTGAAGTGGTGGTTTGTTTTCTTATACTAACGGAGCTCATGAGATTTTTTGTTGAGTTTTGTGTTGTGAAGTTTTTCATGTTTTGGGTAAAGATTTGATGGATTTTGGAATAAGGAGTGGAAAGAGCCTAAGCTTGGGGATTACCAAGGCACCCCAAGGTAAAATTCAAGGACAACCAAAAGCCTAAGCTTGGGGACGCCCCGGAAGGCGTCCCCTCTTTCATCTTTGTCTATCTAACTTTACTTGAGGCTATATTTTTATTCACCACATGATATGTGTTTTGCTTGGAGCATCTTGTATGGTTTGAGTATTTGCTTTTTAGTTTACCACAATCATCCTTGCTGTAAACACCTTTTGGACAGATACACATGAATCGGAATTTATTAGAATACTCTATGTGCTTCACATATATCTTTTGAGCTAGATAATTTTGCTCTATGTGCTTCACTCATATCTTTAAAAGCACGGTGGTGGTTTTATTTTATAGAAATTATTGATCTCTCATGCTTCACCTATATAATTTTGAGAGTCCTTTATAACAGCATGGTAATTTGCTTTGGCTATAAAATTAGTCCTAATATAATAGGCGTCCAAGATGGGTATAATAAAAACTATCATAAAAAGTGCATTGAATACTATGAGAAATTTCATTTTGATGATTGTTTTGAGATATGGAGATGGTAATATTAAAGTGATGATAGTTGAGTAGTTGTGAATTTGAGAAATACTTGTTCTAAAGTTTGTGATTCCCATATCATGCACGTATGGTGAACCGTTATGTGATGAAGTCGGAGCATGATTTATTTATTGATTGTCTTCCTTATGAGTGGAGGTCGGGGACGAGCGATGGTCTTTTCCTAACAATCTATCCCCCTAGGATCATGTGCATAGTATTTTGTTTCGATAACTAATAGATTTTTGCAATAATTATGTGAGTTCTTTATGACTAATGTTGAGTCCATCGATTATACGCACTCTCACCCTTCCACCATTGCTAGCCTCTCTAGTACCACACAACGTTCGCCGGTACCATAAACCCACCATATACCTTCCTCAAAACAGCGACCATACCTACCTATTATGGCATTTCCATAGCCATTCCGAGATATATTGCCATGCAACTTACCACCGTTCCGTTTATTATGACACGCTTCATCATTGTAATATTGCTTTGCATGATCATGTAGTTGACATTGTATTTGTGGCAAAGCCACTTTTCATAATTCTTTCATACATGTAACTCATGAGTCATTGCACATCCCGATACACCGCCGGAGGCATTCACATAGAGTCATATTTTGTTCTAAGTATCGAGTTGTAATTCTTGAGTTGTAAGTAAATAAGAGTTTGATGACCATCATTATTAGAGCATTGTCCCAAGTGAGGAAAGGATGATGCAGACTATGATTCCCCCCCTAGTCGAAATGAGACTCTGGACGAAAATGAAAATAAAAAGAAAAGAAAGGCCATAAAAAAGAAGGCCCAAAAAATGAGAGAAAAAGAGAGAAGGGACAATGTTACAATCCTTTTACCACACTTGTGCTTCAAAGTAGCACCACGATCTTCATGATAGAGAGCCTCGTATGTTGTCATTTTCATATACTAGTGGGAATTTTACATTATAGAACTTGGCTTGTATATTCCAATGATGGGCTTCCCCAAAATGCCCTAGGTCTTCATGAGCAAGCGAGTTGGATGCTCACCCACTTAGTTTCTTTTGTTTAGCTTTCATACACTTATAGCTCTAGTGCATCCGTTGCATGGCAATCCCTACTCACTCACATTGACATCTATTGATGGGCATCTCCATAGCCCGTTGATACGCCTAGTTGATGTGAGACTATCTTCTCCTTTTTTTCTTCTCCACAACCACCATTCTAATCCACCTATAGTGCTATGTCCATGGCTCACGCTCATGTATTGCGTGAAGATTGAAAAAGTTTGAGAACATCAAAAGTATGAAACAATTGCTTGGATTGTCATCGGGGTTGTGCATGATTTAAATATTTTGTGTGGTGAAGATGGAGCATAGCTAGACTATATGATTTTGTGGGGATAGCTTTCTTTGGCCATGTTATTTTGAGAAGACATGATTACTTTGCTAGTTTTCTTGAAGTATTATTATTTTTATGTCAATATTAAAATTTTGTCTTGAATCTTTCAGATCTGAACATTCATGCTACAATAAAGAAAATTATATTGAGAATTATGCTAGGTAGCATTCCACATCAAAATTTCTATTTTTATCATTTACCTACTCGAGGACGAGCAGGAATTAAGCTTGGGGATGCTTGATACGTCTCCCTCGTATCTATAATTTTTGATTGTTCCATGCTATTATATTATCTGGTTTGGATGTTTAATGGGCTTTAATACACCTTTTTATATTATTTTTGGGACTAACCTACTAACCAAAGGCCCAGTGTAAATTGCTGTTTTTGCCTATTTTAGTGTTCCGTAGAAAAGGAATATCAAACCGAATCCAAACGGAATGAAACCTTTGGGAGAGTTATTTTTGGAACAAACATGATCTAGGAGACTTGGAGTGGGTGTCAAGAAAGAAGCGAGGAGGCCACGAGGCAGGGAGGCGCGCCCCACCCTCGTGGGCCCCTTGCAGCTCCACCGATGTACTTCCTCCTATATATATCCATATACCCCGAAAAAATCTGGGAGCACAACGAAACCCTATTTCCACCACCGCAACCTTCTGTACTCGTGAGATCCCATCTTGGGGCCTTTTTCGGCACTATGCCGGTGGGGGGATCGATCACGGAGGGCTTCTACATCAACACCATAGCCTCTTCGATGATGTGTGAGTAGTTTACCACAGACCTTCAGGTCCATAGTTATTAGCTAGATGGCTTCTTCTCTCTCTTTGGATCTCAATACAAAGTTCTCCTCCATTCTCTTGGAGATCTATTCGATATAATTCTTTTTGCGGTGTGTTTGTCGAGATCTAATGAATTCTGGGTTTATGATCAAGATTTTCCATGAACAATATTTGATTCCTCTCTGAAATCTTTTATGCATGATTTAAATATTTTTGCAAGTCTCTTCGAATTATCAGTTTGGTATGGCCTACTAGATTGATCTTTCTTGCAATGGGAGAAGTGCTTAGCTTTGGGTTCAATCTTGCGGTGACCTTTCCCAGTGACAACAGGGGTAGCAAGGCACGTATTGTATTATTGCCATCAAGGATAAAAAGATGGGGTTTATATCATATTGCTTGAGTTTATCCCTCTACATCATGTCATCTTGCGTAATGCGTTACTCCATTCTTATGAACATAATACTCTAGATGCATGTTGGATAGCGGTCGATGTGTGGAGTAATAATAGTAGATGCAGAATCGTTTTGGTCTACTTGTCGTGGACGTGATGCCTATATACATGACCATGCCTATATATTCTCATAACTATGCGCTTTTCTATCAATTGCTCGATAGTAATTCGTTCACCCACCGTAGAATTTGCTATCTTGAGAGAAGCCACTAGTGAAACCTATGGCCCCCGGTTCTATCTTCCATCATATTATTTTCCTATCAATTTGCTATTTCTATTTTGCAATCTTTATTTTCCAATCTATACAACAAAAATACAAAAAGTATTTATCTTATTATCTCTATCAGATCTCACTTTCGTAGGTGACCATGAAGGGATTGACAACCCCTTTATCGCGTTGGTTGCGAGGTTCTTGTTTGTTTGTGCATGTACTAGGGGACTTGTGTGTTACCTCCTACTTGATTGATACCTTGGTTCTAAAAACTGAGGGAAATACTTATGCTACTGTGCTGCATCACCCTTTCCTCTTCAAGGGAAAACCAACGCAAGCTCCAGAGGTAGCAGAGCCCGGCCTGAGAGTCATAATTGACCTATTTGGCATTGCGTTACTACTCGCACTACAAAAAAATACACTTCCATGATGATACGTGTTTGTCACGGTAGGTCACGTTTTCTGTCATGCATGTACATCCATGAAAAATTTATGGCAGAATCAAGATAGTCATACATGTGTTGTCGTAGAAGTGTTCCATGACATTACCAAAATTATCATCACGGAAGTGTCCACTTCCATGATGATAAATCGCGCGTCACAGAAGTGCTTTCGTCAAGGGTGACCAACACATGGCATCCACCATAACGGAACGCGTTAAGCTATCATGTCCGGTTTTGGATCCGATAACTCGTTAACAGCCCCAGCCAATGGGGATTTTCCACGTGTAAAATCATCATTGGCTGGAGGAAACACGTGTTGGCTCACCGTTGGGACAGATGTCATCCACTCATTGGACCCAAAGCGCCTATGATATGTCGGCACGTGGCGCGACCCAATAGAGGCCCATTCCTGTGAAAAGGCCAGCCCGTTTGACTTGGTCAAAAGGTGGCGGGCCAGCCCACGGCAAGCCTGTTAACGGCATGTTCGCATATAGCCCATTTACAGCCCGCTAACCCAGGGCCCTTTACGGCCTATCAGAATTAGGCCCAGCAGCGTAATCTGGGCCGTCCAATATAGTTCCAGCCCGTTTTAACTTCCGGCCCATGACGTCTTTCGGCCCATATGAGGCCCTTAGTAACCCTCGGCCCATTAATGGCCCGTGGTAAAACTGGCCCGTAATGAACAGTGTATCACTTTATACCCATTAACAGCCCATTATTCTGTTGGGCCGTTTCCAGCCCATGTTATCTTTCAGCCTTCTTAGGGCCCATTTATTCTTAGGCTCATTTCCAACATTCGTTTACTTTCGGCCCGTTACTGTCATTTTCTGCTTGTGGGCCAAATTCAGCCCGTGGTTACAGTTGGCCCGTTTGTGGCCCGTTAATACGTTGGGCCGTTTTCATAGCATCATCAAATACGGCCATTTTGGTCGGCCCATGAACAGACGATTTCAACTCTAGCCCATTTACGTCCATAATGTGGTCTGTTATTGGCCCATGTTTGGCCAACCGATCATACGGCCCGTAGAAGGCCCATTGTGTCTATGACCCGTATAAGGCCCATTGTTTCTATGCCCCGTAGAAGGCCCATTGTGTCTATGACCCGTATAAGGCCCATTGTTTCTATGCCCCGTAGAAGGCCCATTGTTTCTACGGCCCTTAGAAGGCCCATTGTTTCTACGGCCCGTAGGAGGCCCATGTTAACTACAGTAAATATGTAGCACATGGTTAATGTGGCCTAGTTTTAAAAATAGGTTATTGCGGCCACTAGCAAACCGCGGAAAAAGAACTGCACTGACTACAAGAAAACAAATAAACAAGACAGTAAGGAAATAAATAAGCAAGCAACTTATGCTAGGCTATTACGGCTATTACACATATTACATCCACTGGGCATCAAAGTTCGCCACCAGTGCAAATATAGGGAACACCCTACACTATACAAAAATGGCTTGTTGTTCTCTTCAGCCGATGGCTGCACGTTAAGAAGAAATTTTGTATCGCACCAAAAAAAATTACAACTATAAAATAAAAAGAAGGTTGGCATAAAAGTTAACAGTCTAGCAGATAAATGCACCACCGGAAGTTCAGAGGCTTAGTTCATTTGACCTAACTCTTACGTTTTCAAGATGTATTGTCCGATGGAGCACCATAACCTTCGCCTTCAATTCTCCTAGGCTCCTGAGCAACATAGCAAATGTTTGATAGTCTGGTTTCAAAACCATGGATATCTTGAAAACATCGAACAATGTCTCTCCTTGTTTCACAAAGGGTCTTTATTAGGGAATGGACTTGTGTCTGGAGCGCGGATACAACATTGTTTTGAGCTTGCATATCTTGATCATGAGCCAGTTTGGACGAGATTGCCTTGACAACCAACCCATTATTACGCAGAAACGTGCTTTTGGCACTGTTAGTGGACAAGTACTGACCCACTGCAGCAAGAGCTGACATTGCGGTTATAGTTGCCTCGCCACCTTCAGAAGGTGGCGGTTCCACCATTTTTTCCATAGCTCGCTGAAAAGTTGAGGTTTTACATTAGTAGTACCAGAACAGAAGATATTAAGGAGGCACCAAAACCAAACAAAATAGCTTTGGTCTATATACAGAACTTATTCTGGTGAACCCATGTAAAATATTAGTTGTATTTTATTGCGAAGTACATAATAAAACCAGGTTCCAAACATATGACCATGTACCATCGATAATGTATTGTTTATTTCTTCACATTGTATTGAGGGCTAAGGATAAACAGACGAAGTTTATAATATGGTAAGCATAGTATGACATCATTCATATCACAAAACAACTAAGAACAGACAAACAGGCAATTGTAACATTGTGTGGGCAAGTCCAGCACGAAACTAGGTTACAGGTCAAGATAAAAGGAACATCACTCCTCTATTTTAAACCTTGTAAGGTGCAATTATACGCTAATACAATTGTGTATAAAATTGAAAAGAGTAATAGACATTGGCTGCAAACTATGCAGTTCAAGGCACAAGTCAGAGTAAGTAGTAGTTAAAAGGCATGAGGATTAAGGACTTACAACAATGGCTTTGACTGGTGTAGTCATGCCCTTCTTCTTGCTGGTGTGACAGTCCTTGAAGATTTCCACGACATTTGGTTCAGGTACTTTTTGGTCCTTGCGGGCTTTCCTCTGCATTTGGAACAAGTCAATATAGATCTGATAATGTGGTACAACAAAAAGAGTGAAACAGCAGCTAATTACAAGAGCCTCGCAGTGTGCAATATAGCTACGAGATCCTGTCGTCTGTTGGAATTTCACTTTCATATGGTTGGCCTTGTTCTTTGAACAGTTCACCTACAAGAAGATAGATTTTTGCGGCACATGCATAAATAGGACTTCAACATGTGATCTGATCACATATATAATGTACCTGATACTTCGGATCAGACCAGTGTTTAACGAGGCCCCTCCAGTCTTCATCCGATATATTTTCCACTTGAGATGTTTGGGAAAGTTCACTTCTATCCTTACCTTCAAAGTGAGTTTTCCTCGAGTTATATCGATACTGTCGTAGACCAGACTTGAAAACATCGGTGCAAGCTTGTCTGGTTGCATCATCTTGGCTATCCAACTTGAACCTCATCTGTTGAAAATTATGGGAGTCTCATTATCAGCAACCTAGAAAGTATTGGACACAGCAAGACGATATTACTAGTTTCCATACATAACCATACTTACAGATAAATGGTCGAGGAAGGTGTTGAACTAGGTTTCGTCTTTGTCATTCCTGTACTGAATCCCTGTTCGGAGGATACGTACATGACACCTAATGGCAACCGCTGCCTCTGATACTAACTTGGCTGACTCTGTAGCATCACGTGGCCTTTTTAAACCTGCCTCAAAACGGATCTCCATTCTTCCTCCTCTAGATTTAGTTAACCTATCGAGCATTATCCCTGATGTTTGTTTCCTCTTGCGCCCAGGTGCTAGTCCAACAACGAACATAGGAAGTGTTAGTGTACATCAAACTGTGAGACTACATATAAAGAAGCATGCAACTGTAACTTGACTCCGGCAACTACCTTCTTGCTGTTGAAGCTCACAAGGTTCATCTGATCTTGCCAAATCGTCTTGTGTCAAGAGTTCTTGGGAAGTAGTGTCAGGTGGCAAGGGAGCTTGGAAACGTGCTGCTAGCTCAGTTGACGCACGAGTAACTCGTGCAGCTGGTAGTACTATGGAAGGTGTTGCAAGAACTAGGGCTATCTCTACTTGTTTGGTGGTAGCTATTTTTTCTGTTTGGCTTTTTTTGCAGCTCGTGTAGCATGAGATACCCTGTTTGTAGAATTTTCCGCTGGACTTTGACCTTCTATTGCACCATCAGTACCAGCAGAATCTGCAGGATTCTTTGGGTTGCCGTTCCCTGTCATTCTGTGTTTCTTCCTCTTTCTCTATGGCATGTTAAGTCAAGCCAACAGGAAAAACGAATAACAATTTAGTTCTTCAGAACAAATTGATGCGTGATATAGACGAACTAAACTTTGATGTTAGATAACAACATGATAGGAGGATGTAATATGTACGAAAAACAGGACGGAAGAGATAACCAGAACTATGATGTGTACTAAGCAGAAGATATTCCACTAAATTAGAAGCAATGAAATGGAAGGTAGACACCATATGAAAGATGCTACAAATATCGCTCTGCCAAGTTAACAGTGTCTCATCATAAATGGCGTTTAAACAAATGTGAAGCAGTACAAGAAATAAATCATATGCAAGATGCAAACAATATCACACTACCAAGTTAGAGGTCTCTCGTCATTAGTTCCATTGCATATTCATAACTTATGATGTGTAAACTAAGGAGAAGGCATTTCAACAAATTAGAAGTAATGAAAGCTAGACATCATATGAAAGATGCAACGAATATCACTCTACCAAGTTAAAACGGTCTCATCAGAAGTGCCATTTCAACAAATTAGTAGTAGAAGCTAGAAAAGAATGCGAGATGTAACCTATATCACACTCTGAAGTCAGACGTGTCTTGTGATAAGTGATTGTTGCAGGTTACACAACAATAGTAATTTGATGTAAGAACATGGTGTGATAGACAGATATTGTATGTTCTAGAAACAGGAACACGTGTCTTATTCATGTATAATGTGTAAAGTAAGCGGATGGAATTCCACAAAATTAGAAGCAATACAAGCTAGACATCACACATAACATGCAACCACATATAACAGTGCCAAGTTAGAGGGAGCACCGGTGATGGTGCACTAGGGGAGATGTGCTGATCATAAACACAGCTATGTTGAGTGTGTATGCATGTGTTGTCTTGGAAATCATCTTGGGGGGATGGAGGAGTAGAAACTGTAGAGGCCCTCCGTTTGGAAGGAGCACCTTTATCCGCTACCTTGCTGACTTACTTCCGCTATATTGATTTTGAATTGTCAATTAAAACCGACAAGAAAATCAATAAAATTCTCTCTTCAGAACTCATCTGTGCATGATACTGACAATCACTACTTTGATGTAAGGCAAACACATGATACCAGGATGGAATATGTACGAAAAACAGGACAACATGGCATGTTCACAACTCTTTGTGTAAACTAAGCAGAAACCATTCCAACAAATAAGAAGCAATGCAAGCTAGACACCACATGAAAGATGCAACCAATATGACTCTACCAAGTTAAAAGCGTCCCATCATAAATGGAATTTCAACAAATTAGAAGCAGCGCATGCTATAAATCATATGAAAGATGCAACTAATATCGCACTGCATATACTAAAGTTGTCTCATCATATTGATTAATGCGGGACACAAAAAACAATAGTTTTATGTAAGGACATGCTTAATAGACAGATGTACTATGTACTAAATATAGGAAGGCATGTCACATTAACAGGTATAATGTATAAGCTAAGCACAATAGCACAAGCAGTTTAACCATATTCGAAGAATTACAATCTAGACACCATATGCAACATCCAACCGTATATCACGCTGCCAAGTTAGAGAAAGCACCTGCGATGCTAGTTTAGGGGAAATGTAGAAATCAACTACAGAGCTACATTCACTATCTTCATCTAGCCTTGCCATTTCTTGAGAATCATGTCGGGAGGCTGACGCTGCATTCTTTAAATGAGGAGTAGTCCACTTGCCTGACTGCCTCATCATAGGTGATTGATGAGGGATACACAAGAACATTAGTTTGATGTAAGAACATGTTTAATACACAGATGTACTAGTATGTACCAAAACAGAAAGGCATGTCATATTCAAAGGTATAATGTGTAAGCTAACAGATGCAATTTAACCAAATTGGAAGCAATACAAGCTAGACATCCGGCTGAAGTGGTGAGCATGATCATATAGGACCTGAGAGACTGGTGGGAGGCGGGCTGCTTCGCCACCATCATGGCTTTTTAGTTGGCTTCCAGGTGATGCCTGTCTTTGCTGGGCTTGTCACTGGCTCGGCCAGTGCCCTGACTAGCTACTTGTCTTCTGGTGCTCACGGGATGGTGGTTCATGTAAAAAATATCTTTCCTTATCTTAATAAAGACCGACTTCGGCCTTTCGAATACAAGCTAGACACCATATGGAATATGCAACCACATATGACACCACGAAGTTAAAGCAAGCACCTGGGATGGTGGTTCATTGCGAGCGAGGTCAACAACTCCAGAGCTACGTTTACCGTCTCCATCTACTGACACTGCACCCTTTATAGCGCTGTAATGTGTCGTGCTTACCCACGTAGAAAGCTGGAGCAACTTCTCTCTTTTCTTTTCTGCTTCTCTCGAGGCAGACTCTGAAATACCCTTGATAAAAACACAATAGTGAGAGTATGGATGAAGTGTGTGCAGAACTAGTGCACTGTAAAAGTAGCAGATAGCAGGTGGCTAAAAATAAATGATAGGATATATATGATAGCTCTACAACATTGCATGGCAAACAAAATTAGATTCTACTCCGTATGATTTTGTAATATATGAGCACGGGAAATGCAGGTACTCCTCCAGCACACCACCACATGTGGTCATATCAAGATAACAGTCGACTGAAAATAAATAGGTCAGTCGATTTTTTTAATGAACCATCCGATCTATAAGGAACGGGAAGATGGCCTTCGTCTACCTCCTGCTAGTCACTGTTGACGATCTTTCTCGAACCGCCAGCGACCACCAGCCCAGACCCCTGCCTCTACCGTGATGACCCACAAGTGTAGGGGATCTATCGTAGCCTTTTCAATAAGTAAGAGTGTCGAACCCAACAAGGAGCAGAAGGAAATGATAAGCGGTTTCCAGCAAGGTATTCTCTGCAAGCACCAAAATTATCGGTAACAGATAGTTGTGTGATAACATAAATTGTAACGAGCAACAAGTAATGAAAGTAAATAAGGTGAAGCAAGATGTCCCAATCCTTTTTGTATCAAAGGACAAGCCTGGACAAACTCTTATATGAAGGAAAGTGCTCCCGAGGACACATGGGAATTATCGTCAAGCTAGTTTTCATCACGCTCATATGATTCGCGTTCGGTACTTCGGTAATTTGATATGTGGGTGGACCGGTGCTTGGGTATTGTCCTTACTTGGACAAGCATCCCACTTATGATTAACCCCTATTGCAAGCATCTGCAACTAAAACATAAGTATTAAAGTAAACCTAACTGAGGGAGTCCTGGATTAGGGTGTCTCTGGACAGCCGGACTGGTGGAGTATGAGAATACGAGATTGAAGACTTCGTCTCGTTTCCGGATGGGACTCTACTTGCCGTGGACGGCAAGCTAGGCAATATGGACATGTATATCTCCACCTTTTTAACCGACCTTGTGTAACCCTAGCCCCCTCCGGTGTCTATATAAACAAGAGGGTTTTAGTCCGTAGGACAAGATACAATCATACCATAGGCTAGCTTCTAGGGTTTAGCCTCTCCGATCTCGTGGTAGATCAACTCTTGTAATACTCATATCATCAAGAACAATCAAGCAGGACGTAGGGTATTGCCTCCATCAAGAGGGCCCGAACCTGGGTAAACATCGTGTCCCCTGCCTCCTGTTACCATCGGCCTTAGACGCATAGTTCGGGACCCCCTACCCAAGATCCGCCGGTTTTGACACTGACATTTATGCTTTCATTGAGAGCTCCACTTTGTCATCATCATAAGGAAGATGGCTCGCCTCGTTGTCAAAGACAACATCACCTCTGGGGGAGCCCTGGCTGTAGGCCAAACCCTCCAACTAGGCGGCTTAGTCATGACCGCCCGCTCGACCGCTGCACCGACGATGACCTCTCGGGTCATCCAAAATAGGCTCCACATCGGCTCAAAATTCGCCGAGCAGATGGATCCAATGGAGATCTCCTCTTTGAATGAGCTCTTGGATCGCATCATCGCTCTGGGAGTCGCTACGGATAACGATCGGATCAGGCTTAAACCCGACCAAAGGGAGATTAACTCTCCGCCGGTCACCCATCAAATAGTAGTGGTGGAGGAGCAATGCGGCGATTCTCCCTCTATCCTGAGGACGAACTATGTTCGGATTCCCGAGCTCTCCGAACAGGATACGCGCTCGCGGGAGGACGCCGCCCTAACCCTGAATCCAGAATCAGGTCGCAAACCAAACCCGCAGGGCAACATCCCAGAGCCCGAACTTCCAAGATCGGAAACTCCCCTGCCCCGGGATCACAAATTGGGTCAAGGTCTGGAATTAAATCCACCCGCCCACCCAGATACAAACTATATTTCCCACATCAGGCAAGCGCCTCAAGAGACAGTACATCACTATTGGGCCAGATTCCTCCTTGTAATGAACAAGGTCAAGGACTGTCGCGAGGAAGATGCAATTTCGTTTTTTGCAATAATTGCACGGACAAGGGAGTCCTCAACGCCATAAGTCGCCATGACGTAGCATACTTCCCTGACTTGGCAGACATAGTACGAAAATAATGTGCGATGGAAAGTGCCTGGAAAACCCAAACGCAATTTTGGGACAATCCGGCTCTGACAAAACCCCCATTCCGAACTAAAAGAGCGCACTCTTATAGGTCGCCCGACTCAATTACAAAGAAGCAAAAACCCACTATAGGGTGTGGAACCGTATTGGAGGGATGGCTCAATGGGCCCTGCAAAATCCATAGTATAGCGGATACCATATCAACACACAGCCTTAGAGCATGTTGGGTACTCCGGTAGGTGGCCAAAAGCGGTGAGGATCTTCTCACCCAAAATACCTCAGAGCACCTCCCCACGGACAACAACACAGTATTAACGGTCTTTGGGACCTTCGCCTCAAATAATAGGCGTAAGCGAGCACTCCGCGGCCTTGCCGAAGTCTGCCACGTGGCAGCAATAAATCCATGGAGCGACAGGGCTATAACCTTCAACGCCAGTGACGAACCTAAATTCCGAATAGCCTGAGCACCAACCGCTTTGGTCCTCAGTCCAATTGTGGACGGCTTTCGGCTCACTAAGGTGCTCATGGATGGCGGCAGCGGATTAAACCTCATCGATGAGGAAACTCTCCAAAAAATGGACATAGACAGCTACCGTATTGAGCAAAGCAGTACGACCTTCCGAGGAATCATCCCTAGTCAGGAGGCACGTTGCGCTGGGAAAATCACACTTGATGTGGTATTTGACACTCTGGAGAATTGCAGGTCCGAAGAAATTACATTCCAAGTGGCCCCGTTCAGTAGCGGATACCATGCCCTTCTATGGCGGGAGGCATTCACGATTTTTCAAGCCATACCCCATTACGGGTACATGAAGCTCAAAATGCCCGGACCCAAGGGAATTATCACTCTAGCTAGTGATTCGGACATAGCACTCCGCGCCGAGAACAAAACAGCCGCACTAGCCCTCGAGGCGTTATCCGAAGCCCTTGTGGCAGAGGAGTTAACCGCGCTGCACTCCACGGTGGACAAGGAAGACGTGATACTAGAAAAAAGATCCAAGTCCACCTCCTTCAAACCGGCGGACGAAATAGTTAAATTCCAAGTCCATCCAACGGACCCTACAAAAACAGCATCAATTGGGGCACAGTTAGACCCCGCTATAGACGCCGCACTACGGGAGTTTCTGTGCGAGAATTGGGACATATTCGCCTGGCATCCTTCAGACATGCCAGGAATCCCACACAGATTGGCCGAGCATAGCCTTAACATTCTAAAAGGATTCAAGCCAGTCAAGCAGACTCTTCGGCGTTTCTCTGAACCTAAGCGACAAGCCATGGGAGAGGAGCTGACCAAGCTACTGGAAGCCGGATTCATTAAATAAATAAAACATCTAGATTGGCTAGCAAACCTAGTGATGGTACCAAAGAAGGACAAATCTTGGCGCCTATGTGTCGATTTCAAAGACCTTAACAAGGCTTGCCCAAAGGATCCCATCCCACTCCCTCGCATCGATCAAATCATCGACACTACCGCAGGACACAAATCATTGTGCTTCCTTGACGCATACTCCGGCTACCACCAGATTAAGATGGCGGAGTCTGATCAAGCCCCAACAGCATTTATAACACCATACGGCCCCTTCTGCTTTAACACAATGCCCTTTGGGCTCAAAAACGCCGGCGTAACATATCAGCGCATGATCCAGACATGTCTGGAAAAGCAGATCAGCAAGACTGTGGAGGCATACGTAGGCGATGTGGTCATTAAAACCAGACACGTCGAATCTTTAATAGACGACTTGAGGCTCCCGTTCACCAATCTTTGAACATACGACATCAAGCTCAATCCCGAAAAATGCGTCTTCAGCGTTCCCGCTGGAAAGCTCTTGGGCTTTATCATCTCCAGTCGAGGAATCGAAGCAAATCCGGCTAAAATCCGAGATCTGTCACAGTTTCCTATCCCAACTGACCTCAAGCAAATCCAGAAATTGACTGGATGCGTGGCCGCTTTAAGCCGCTTTATCTCCCCATTAGGAGAAAATGCACTTCCCCTTTATCGCCTTCTTAGGTACACCGAACACTTCGAGTGGACGGACGCAGCCACGGCCGGACTGGAAGAAATCAAAGGCATCCTGGCCGCCAACCCAACCCTGGTCGCGCCAACTATTGGTGAACCAATGCTATTATATATAGCGGCAACTCACCAAGTTGTAAGCGCGGTGCTCGTCGTCGAACGAGAGACAGACGAACATAAATTCCCGCTTCAAAAGTCGGTATATTGTGTATCCACCATCCTCACTCCATGCGAATCACGGTACCCACATTACCAAAAGATAGCATACGCGGTATTTATGGCATCGTGGAAATTATGACACTACTTTCAAGAGTGTTCGATCATGATGGCATCTGAAGTACCACTCAATGACATAATAAACAACCGTGATGCCACGGGCCGGATTGCCAAATGGGCTATTGAGCTCCTCCCGTTCGACATAACATATAAGCCACGATGAGCCATTAAGTCGCAAGTACTGGCCAATTTCGTAGACGAATGGACTGAAGCCGAACTCCCTAAAGAGTACGGCGCATACTCCAATTGGATCATGCACTTCGATGACTCTAAAATGCTGGCTAGTCTAGGGGCTGGCGTCGTCCTGATGTCCCCCACCGGAGACACAGTGCAATACATGCTCCAAATACTATATATGGACTACAATAATGCAACCGAATACGAGGCCCTACTACACGGCCTCCGGATGGCAGTCTCCATGGGCATCAAACGCCTAGAGGTGCATGGGGACTCGAACCTTGCAATATCCCAAATAAATGGAGACTTCGATGCCAAGGATCCGAAAATAGCGGCATATCGCAACGCCGTCCTGAAAATGTCAGCCCGGTTCAAGGGGCTGGAATTCCACCACGTGGCTCCGGAAAACAACTAGGCAGCGGACATCCTCGCTTGTATCGGCGCTAAACGCGACCCTGTCCCACCAAACATCTTCCTGGAAAGACTGTTTAAACCATCCGTGGTATGAGAAGGGGACACCGGCAAAATTAGTCCGGATCTGTACACAACCCCAGACACCGAATACTCTGACACAATCGGAGGCTCTGCCACCAAAATAACACCTTCAGCCCACGTGATAATGGTCGTCATCACACCTTGGACAGAACCATTCTTGGCCTACCTAACTAGACAGGAATTACCCGAGGACCAAAATGAGGCTTGTTGCATAGTGCGGCGATCTAAAGCCTAAAAGGTCCATGAGGGAGAGCTTTATAAGAAAAGCACAACCGGAGTCCTTCAAAGGTGCATCTCCGAAGAGGAAGGGCAGAAGGTGTTGGCAGAAATCCATGCCGGACTCGGCGGCCACCACGCAGCAGCTCGGGCCCTTGTAAGTAAGTCCTTCCGTATAGGTTTTTATTGGCCGATGGCCCGGGCGGAAGCACAACATCTGGTTCAACAATGTGTTGGTTGCCAGCTTTTTGCAAACCAAAGCCACATGCCACCTACTGCCCTCCAAACCATCCCCATTACTTGGCCCTTTGCGGTCTGGGGGCTCGATATGGTCGGACCCCTCAAAGGGGGAACCATTAAGAGAAAATACTTACTGGTCATGGTGGACAAATTCACCAATTGGATAGAAGCCAAACCTGTCAAAACGGCTGAATCCGGACCGGTGATAGACTTCATATCCGGGGTTGTACACCGTTATGCCGTTCCCCACAACATCATCACTGACAATGGCACGAACTTTACCGCCGACGAGGTGAAACTTTGGTGCAGCAACATGGGCATCAAGCTCGATTATGCTTCTGTCTATCATCCGCAAACTAACGGTCAAGTAGAACGAGCGAATGGTCTTATCATGAGTGGTATTAAACCCCGATTAGTACGGTCCTCAAAGGAATCAGACACACATTGGGTAGAGGAGCTCGACTCCGTACTATGGGGGCTGCGGACCACGCCGAATCGCACTACCAGATACACACCATTTTTTATGGTGTACGGCGCTGAGGAGGTGCTGCCTTGCGACATAATTCATGACTCACCTCGAGTGCGCATGTATGAAGAAAGAGAGGCTGAGCTCGATCGGCGGGACAGTTTGGATGCCCTGGAGGAGGAGCGTGACGTGGCAAAAGGCCGTTCCGCATTCTATCAACAACAGGCTCGAAGGTATCAAAGCAGAGAAGTGCGGGCCAAAACCTATAACGTTGGTGAACAAGTTTTGCGCCTGCCGGAGAATAAAAAGAACAAGCTCAAGCCCAAATGGGAAGGTCCCTTCATTATCAACCAGGTTCTGACCGGTGGATCGTACCGTCTGCGGGATGCATCAAATAATCGACTCGAGCCAAACCCATGGAACACAGCAAGACTCCGAAGATTCTACGCCTAGCGCCGGACTCTATGTTCGTCTCCTTACCTCCATGAATTTTTTTGCACATCTGTTTTTCCCTCTTTCTTTCTCTCTTTTCTCTTCAAAGACCTAAAGGGGATCAACATGTGTCTTGGTTACACAATCTCGACGCGCTAACCGCGCTCAATATACCTGGGGGCTTCCTATACAGAAGCTTAATCTAATTATTTTTCTAGGCTTCATGCCCTGCACATGTGTTATTCTTTCGCATGTCCCCTTTTTTCGCCATTATATGCATCGATATGACTTAAGTTTTGGCCAAGATAGGTTGCCTGGCTCTTTTGTTTATGCCCTACGTTCCCATTAATTTGGCTAGGGCATAAGGGGAGCACCTCTGCGATTGTTACTGCCGGGGCAGCCGGACGTGTACCTCAGACTGGGTGAAGCCGAAAGCTAGCATTCTTAAGGGAATATTCGGTTGGTGAACAAAAGACGACTTTCATTTAAAATCCTACACGCCCCCAGATGTTTTAAACCTGCGTCACGCAATTCGGACATGCACATTTGGGCATGCGTACCCAGGGAAAGGAACCCTTAATGGAACTATTCTCCCTGGAAGATGTTTCTTACTACCCATGTAATATAACATAGCTAGTTGGGTACTTGTCTGTTCAAGCACTTATGACCCCTACGCCTGGTTTCCATGCATACCCCGGTTTTTATATAACCGAGTGGGTATTCGGATACACCCCGGACTATCGGGTCCAGAGGTCGAAGCGAAAAGGTCCGCCATGAGAAATGATTTACAATCCGGCTAGGGACATTACATATGTCACTTGAAGTACATAGTCACTAGGACTGATTAAATTCTTCTTCTATACCATCCAATAGGCTGTCTAGCCTACAATCCCGTTGGGAATACTACGCGGCTAATTCTACTTGATCATACACTAAACTGACAGGGATCTCTTTCCCATCAGGCCCCACAGGTCCGACCTCGGCCATGTGGTTTGGGTCAGCCTTGGTGTATTGTGTCTTCACCATAGCCCAGGCTTCCCGTGCACCTTGTCGGCAGGCTGATATCTTCCAGAAGAAGCACCACCGCGCTCCCTTTAGCTTCTATATAAGATCCCCCATGCCTCCTGGCGGGGACGCGGACGGCCACAAGGCTTGGGCAATACTCTGCATCACCTACCGAACTTGTTCATGCAGTTGTGAGAGCTCTGGCAGAAAATCACCCGAGGACCCGGGCATCTCCTCCGCGGGACGACCCGTCAGCATACCTGTAGAAATAACGCTGTTAGAAGGCTTCTTCGCCGAACTCCTTTAAAAAGTTTGTTCAAGCACTTTATTCTCCTTCACGGAGTTCGCAAGCTGGGCTCGGGCAACCTTCAGTTCCACGCCCAGCCGGATATTGGCATCTTGGAAATCATTTTTCTCCTGCCTGACTCGCGTCAGCACGCGCTCGCCAGCATTTCGCTGTCGATCATCATGTGTCGTATCCATCTCCACGGCCTCCGGATTCACTCCGGGGCCAACTGCAACATCTGTTGTTAGGTGTGCATATACGCCGCATACTACCCGATATGGATATTCTTTGCAATAGACAAAAGAGTTACCAGGGGGACCCTTTTTGGCCTCCTTCAATGCGGCGACAGCAGCTTCCAGCTGGGCCTTGCACTTGTCCAGCTCTTGCGACAGTTGGGAATTCTTCTCCGTAAGAACCTGCAGAAATATTGATCCTTAAATCAGTTGCGTCAACTGTTTCATGTCTTAGGGGCTACTGATACATATAATCGTCAGATTTACTTACCCGTACATCCCTTACATACTAGTTCGTGGCTCTGGCTAGACCATTTTGAGCAGCATGGAGGTACGCGTCTCCAGAATTGAAGGCAACAAATGCCTCTGGTGAGAAGCAAGCGTCATAGAGTACGGCCCAGCGACACCTACGATTCATGGCGCTCTCCACTTCTGAATTTGTAGCGGACAATCTATCCGCATCCTCCGTAGGAGGAGTATTCGGCTTCCACCTCTATGTCCGTCCCTCGAGCCCGATTGGTGGAAGCATGATCAACAGCCTCTCAGGACATATTCCGGCGAGCATTTTTTTATTAAAGAAACATGGACGTCATTACATTTTGAGGAAGATGACAACCACGGAGCATGGTTTTTTGTCATACCTCTGCGCTGGCGTCTCCGTCCTGACCGCTTTCCTTTTTGGCCTACCCAGCCTCGATGCCTCTTGTTGGCGAGTTGTTGCAGGTTCGGCACGGCGTCCCAAATGCCTTCCCTGTAAAACACCATATGAATATGGTAGGTGAAGTGTATAAAAGGGGATCCTAGTTTTTGGAGTTGGGATTTTGGTTTTTCTTATGTGCGACGCAGGGAGCAGTCTGGGATAGTCGGCCATAATGGCCACCATGGCGTCATCACAGCTCAATTGATAGAACTGCCTGTCTATCAGTTCCACGAATATGTCCGGATCTTCTTCAAGTCCGGGACCGAGGGCCCGGTCAGGGTCCTCTGGTTGTGGAGATGGGTTGTTGATCTCCCTTACCATTTTTCGCAGTTCCTGCCGTAAAATGGCAAGGTAAGTACCTATGACAAAAAAATGCGGGAAGAATGGGAGTAAGGAGGTATAACTCACCCAGCTTGGAGGGTTGTACATGGAGAATCCATCCCGTGGCTTGATGCGGATGAACTCCTCTTCCTCTCCCTTCAACAACTCGGATAGAATTTTTGCTAAAGCCATAGCGGAGTCCGGTCCCTTACGCCCGCAACGGATGGCATCATCTTCCCCGTTAAAACACCACAGGGGGTGCCCTCGATACTGAAGTGGCTGCACTCCGCGCATTATGCATATTGACATAACATCGATTACTGTCAATCCTGATTGAGCCAATGCTTTAATCCGGTTCATCAGGTAAAGGACTTCTCCATTGTCTTCCTCCTGGGGGCCCCATGGGCGCCAGCTTCGGCGTTTCTTCAGAGGAGCATTGTTGAACTCAGGAAGACCCCGCCGAACAGGGTCCGGAAGGGGACATCCTCCATATAAAACCATTCCGAAGGCCAGTCTTCGGACGTCTTCTTCGGAGTACCGGACAAGTATCCGGTTTCGCGATGCGCCATATTTCGGCTCCACCCACTAGATAAAGTGACCCCTTATGTGTGCGAGGGACGAGGCAAAATAACCTCTTCCACAGCTCAAAATGAGCCTCGCAGCCCAGGAATAACTCGCAAAGGGCAACGTAGCCGACGATGTGTAATATGGAAGCGGGGGTGAAATTATGCAGTTGGAGGCCGTAAAACTCTAGGAGCCCGCGGAGGAACAGATGAATTGGAAATCCGAGTCCCCTTAACAAGTAAGGAACAAGGCACACCCGCTCCCCCGTAGAGGGGCTAGGGAAGCTCTCCGCTTGCTCCCCGCCATTGTAGGTGGCGAGCCCGGCTCGGACGGGAACCATATATGATGGAGGGAGAAATCCTTGAGTCTGCAGTTCGACTAATCGACTATGTGGGACGGAACATCTCTCCCAATCATCGGGCTTAGGGCTACGGGGGCGAGAGGAGGAGCTGCGGTGGTCGGCCATGTTGGAATGGATTTTTCCGAGGCATGCACCGATGGATTCTCGCTGTGGGAGGATGGTATGGATTGGATCTAAGAATCCCCATCCCTTTAATAGACAATTAATTTATCTGGCTAGGGGGGTGAATGTAAAAACGCCCTGGCTCCTCGTATTCATTCGACGCGTGGAAGATAGCCCTTATTGGGCGTAGAAGCCAAGAAACCCAACATTTATGGGCCCAGACACTACTTAATAAACATTCAAAATTGGAGAAGAACCCGCCTTGCAATGCCGAAAACAATACTGCGTGCCGGACTTGACGTCATTGAAGCCTGGTTCGGGGGCTACTGAGGGAGTCCTGGATTAGGGGGTCTCCGGACAGCCGGACTATATCCTATGGCCGGACTATTGGACTATGAAAATACGAGATTGAAGACTTCATCCCGTGTCCATATGGGACTCTACATGGCGTGGAAGGCAAGATAGGCAATACGGATATGTATATCTCCTCCTTTGTAACCGACCTTGTGTAACCCTAGCCCCCTCCGGTGTCTATATAAACCAGAGGGTTTAGCCTCTCCGATCTCGTGGTAGATCAACTCTTGTAATACTCATATCATCAAGAACAATCAAGCAGGACGTAGGGTATTACCTCCATCAAGAGGGACCGAACCTGGGTAAACATCGTGTCCCCTGCCTCCTGTTACCATCCGCCTTAGACGCACAGTTCGGGACCCCCTACCCGAGATCCGCCAGTTTTGACACCGACACTAACCATAGCATGAAACATATGGATCCAAATCAGCCACTTACGAAGGAACGCATAAACTAGGGTTTAAGCTTCTGTCACTCTAGCAACCCATCATCTACTTATTACTTCCCAATGCCCTCCTCTAGGCCCAAACAATGGTGAAGTGTCATGTAGTCGATGTTCACATGAAACCACTAGAGGAAAGACAACATACATCTCATCAAAATATTGAACGAATACCAAATTCACATGACTACTTAGAGCAAGACTTCTCCCATGTCCTCAGGAACAAACGTAACTACTCACAAAGCATATTCATGTTCATAATCAGAGGGGTATTAATATACATAATGGATCTGAACATATGATCTTCCACCAAGTAGACCAACTAGCATCAACTACAAGGAGTAATCAACACTATTAGCAACCCACAGGTACCAATTGGAGGTTTGGATACAAGAGATGAACTAGGGTTTGAGATGAGATGGTGCTGGTGAAGATGTTGATGGAGATTGACCCCCTCCCGATGAGAGGATCATTGGTGATGACGATGGTGATGATTTCCCCCTCTCGGAGGAAAGTTTCCCTGGAAGAATAGCTCCGTCAGAGCCCTAGATTGGTTCCGCCAAGGTTCCGCCTCGTGGCGGCGGAGTTTCGTCCCGTGAGCTTGCTTATGATTTTTTTCCTTGACAAAAGACTCCATATAGACAAATGTGGGAATCAGAGGGCCACCAGGGGGCCAACGAGGCAGGTGCGCGCCCAGGGGGTAGGGCACGCTCCCCACCCTCGTGGATGGTGGGTAGCCCCCCTCTGGTACTTTCTTCGCTTAGTATTTTTTATATATATTCTAAAAATAACTCCCATTGAGTTTCAGGGCTTTTGGAGATGTGCAGAATAGGTCTCTAATATTTGCTCCTCTTCCAGCCCATAATTCCAGCTACCGGCATTCCCCCTCTTCATGTAAACCTTGTAAAATAAGAGAGAATACACATAAGTATTGTTACATAATGTTTAATAACAGCCCATAATGCGATAACTATCAATATAAAAACATGATGCAAAATGGACGTATCAACTCCCCCAAGCTTAGACCTCACTTGTCCTCAAGCGAAAGCCAAAATCAAAAAATACGTCCACATGTTTAGAGATAGAGGTGTCGATAAAATAAAATACGGACATGAGGGTATCATGATCATTCTTAGAACAGCAACATATATATATATATATATGTATATATATATAGATATATATATTGTCATATGATCTCTTATGCTAAAGTAACATATCAATCATAATTTCAAGTATGAATCATAAACTTCATTGAAAACTAACAAACTACAATCTCAGTCATTTAAGCAATTGCAATTTATCATAACATAGGAAAGAGTCAATAAGAGCTTTTCAGCAAGTCCACATACTCAAATATCATTTAGTCTTCCACAATTGCTAACACTCATGCGATATGTATGGTTATGAAGTTTTAGTCAGACACAGAGAAAGATAGGAGCTTATTGTTTGCCTCCCAACTTTTTACCTCAAAGGTAATGTCAACAATTAGTTCATGAAAACTCACATCCAATTAGCTATATGTATCTGGATCTTTCCAACACATTGTCCTTGCCAAAGGATAAAATGTAAAAAGGAAAGATAGGCCCTTCGCAGAGGGAAGCAGAGGTTGTCATGCGCTTTTATGGTTGGATGCACAAAATCTTAATGCAAAAGAACGTCATTTTATATTGCCACATGTGATATGGACCTTTATTATGCAGTCCGTAGCTTTTATTTCTTCCACATCACAAGATCGTATAAAGCTTATTTTCTCCACATTAATAGATCATACATATTTAGAGAGCAATTTTTATTGCGTGCACCGATGACAACTTACTTGAAGGATCTTACTCAATCCATAGGTAGGTATGGTGGACTCTCATGGAAAAAACGGGTTTAGGGATATTTGGAAGCACAAGTAGTATCTCTACTTGGTGCAAAGAAATTGGCTAGCATGAGAGGGAATGGCAAGCTCAACATGTTGGATGATCCATGACAATATAATTTATCTCAGATGGAAGAAAACATAACCCATTACGTTGTCTTCCATGTCCAACGTCAACTATTTAGCATGTCATATTTTAATGAGTGCTCACAATCATAAAAGATGTCCAAGATAGTATATTTATATGTGAGAACATCTCTTTCTTTATTACTTCCTATTAATTGCAATGATGACCAAAACTATGTTTGTCAACTTCCAACAACTTTATTCATCATACTTTTGTATGTGAAGTCATTACTCTCCATAAGATCCTTATGATATCTTTATTTATTTTTCTTTTATTTTATTCCCTCAAGATCATAGCAAGATAATCAAGCCCTTGACTCAACACTAATCTTTATTATATAGCTCATGGACTTGATTACATAGAAAGATCATAAAGCAAAACTCACAACTAGATCATACTAAAACTTTATTCTACTAGATCAAGATATTACCAAAAGGATCAAACTAAGAAAAACGGTAAAGATAAAAGTGATGGTGATACGATACCGGGGCACTCCCCCAAGCTTGGCAGTTTCCAAGGGGAGTGGGCATACGCGATACTTAGTTCTTCTTTGTTGGGGAAGAACGTGTTGGTGATGATGGATAGTCGCACATCGAGCATAGAAGAGCCTCCAATTTGCAGATAATGCCCTTGAGTGTGATGATATGCTACTTCAACAAAATATTTTCACTTGTGAGATACTTGTTTTGAATACGAGCTAACTCAATCATCTTGAAAGCCTCAATCTCTGTTTGGGTAAAGAGATTGTGGTGAGGTTGAAGGATATCTTCTTATGCTACTGCCGGGACTTGGTCCCCCATGGCCTTGTTGATCCCATCATCCTTGTTGATATCTCCGGGCTCTTCTCTCTTTAGCTCTATCTTCATTAGCCAAACATCGTTGCCCTCATTGTTGGAGGAGGAGGGAGACAACATGATGCTTGGCCTTGACAACCCTGGCAGAAAACAGCTCGAAACAAAAACAAGAGATATTTGCGTCATACAGTGGTCAAAACCTTTGGGAGATTATATAATGAATTTTTACCGACCAAAAGAAGTATTGTCCAAGAAAACACAGTCCGGAGGGCGCACGAGGTGCCCACGAGGCAGGGGGACGCGCCCAGGGGGTAGGGCGCGCCCTCCACCCTCGTGGAACCCTCGTGTCCTTCCCGGACTACTTCTTATTTTCCTATTTTCCTAAATATTCCAAAACGGAGAAAAATTGCTATTAGAACTATTTTGGAGTCGGTTTACTTACCGTACCTCATACCTATTCCTTTTCGGAGTCTGAAATGTTCTGGAAAGTGTCCCTAATGTATTCCTCCGGGGTTACGGTTTTAATAACATTAGTTTCAACATTTATGGGATTACCTGAGATATAATATTTGATTCTTTGACCGTTTACCACCCTCGGATTTGTGCCTTCGAAGTTGTTGATTTTTATGGAGCCGGAACGATAGACCTCCTCGATGAAGTAAGGACCTTCCCATTTAGAGAGAAGTTTGACTACAAAATATCTTAAACAAGAGTTGTATAACAATACAAAATCACCTACATTGAACTCACATTTTTGTATCCTTTTATCATGCCATCTTTTAACTTTTTCTTAAACAGCTTGGCATTTTCATAGGCCTGGGTTCTCCATTCATCAAGTGAGCTAATGTCAAAAAGCCTCTTCTCACCGGCAAGTTTGAAATCATAATTAATCTCTTTAATGGCCCAATATGCCTTATGTTCTAGTTCAAGAGGTAAGTGACATGCTTTACCATAAACCATTTTATACGGAGACGTACCCATAGGATTCTAATATGCAGTTCTATAAGCCCATAATGCATCATCAAGTTTCTTGGAACAATTCTTTCTAGATCTATTAACAGTCTTTTGCAAAATTAATTTGAGCTCTCTATTACTCAGTTCTACTTGACCACTAGACTGTGGATGATATGGAGATGAAATTATATGATTAACATCATACTTAGCAACATTTTACGAAAGGCACCATGAATAAAATGTGAACCACCATCGGTCATTAAGTATCTAGGGACTCCAAACCTCGGAAAAATAACTTCTTTAAGCATCTTAATAGAGGTGTTATGATCAGCACTACTAGTTGGAATAGCTTCTGCCCACTTAGTAACATAATCAACAACAACTAAAATATGTGTGTATCCATTAGAGGAAGGAAACGGTCCCATATAAACAAAGCCCCAAACATCAAATGGTTCAATAACAAGTGAATAATTCATTGGCATTTCCTGACGTCTACTAATATTACCAATTCTTTGACATTCATCGCAGGACAAAAAAAACTTACTGGCATCCTGGAAGAGAGTAGGCCAATAAAAACCATATTGCAATACCTTGTGTGCAGTTCTATCTCCAGCATGGTGTCCTCCATAAGCCTCAGAGTGACACTTACGTAGGATCTGTTCCTGTTCATGCTCAGGTACACGACATAGAATAACACCATCTACTCCTTCTTTGTAAAGATGTGGGTCATCCCAGAAGTAATGTCTTAAATCATAGAAGGACTTTTTCTTTTGCTGGTATGTGAAACTAGGTGGTATAAATTTAGCAGCAATGTAATTAGCATAATCAGCATACCATGGAGCAGTACGAGAAGCATTTATGATAGGTAGTTGTTCATCAGGAAAGCTATCATCAATTGGTAGTGGGTCATCAAGAATATTCTCTAACCTAGACAAGTTGTTTGCAACGGGGTTCTCAGCTCCCTTTCTATCAATAATATGCAAATCAACTTCTTGTAGCAAGAGGACCCATCTAATAAGTCTAGGTTTAGCATCTTTCTTTTCCATGAGATATTTAATAGTAGCATGATCAGTGTGAACAGTTACTTTAGAATCAACAATATAAGGTCTGAACTTATCACAAGCAAATACAATTGCTAAAAAATCTTTTTCAGTAGCGGCATAATTTCTTTGGGCACTATCTAGAGTTTACTAGCATATTAAATAACATTTAGTTTCTTATCAACCCTTTGTCCTAGAACAGCACCTACAGCATAATCACTAGCATCACACATGATTTCAAATGGTAAATTCCAATCAGGAGGTTGAACAATAGGTGCAGAAATCAAAGCTTTCTTAAGTATTTCAAATGCTTCTACACAGTCATCATCAAAAACAAAAGGAACATCTTTTTGTAAGAGATTAGTCAGAGCCTAGAAATTTTAGAGAAATCCTTAATGAACCTCCTATAAAAACCGGCATGACCAAGGAAACTTCTTATACCTTTAATGTCCTTAGGGCACGACATCTTTTCAATAGCATCAACTTTAGCTTTATCAACCTTAATACCTCTTTCAGAAATTTTATGCCCCAAGACAATACCTTCATTAACCATAAAGTGGCACCTCTCCCTATTAAAAACAAGATTGGTTTGTTAACATCTCTGCAAAACTCGATCAAGATTGCTTAAGCAATCATCAAAAGAAGTCCCATAAATAGAGAAATCATCCATGAATACCTCAACAATCTTTTCACAAAAGTTGGAGAATATAGCAGGCATACATCTTTGAAAGGTAGCAGGTGCATTACATAAACCAAAAGGCATACGTCTATATGCAAAGGTACCGAAAGGGCAAGTAAAAGTTGTCTTTTCTTGATCCTCTTTTTACACAGGTATTTGAGAGAAACCAGTATAACCATCTAGGAAGCAAAAATGTGTATGTTTGGATAATCTTTCTAGCATTTGATCAATAAAAGGTAACGGGTAATGATCCTTTTTAGTAGCTTTATTTAATTTGCGGAAAACAATTACCATCCTATAACCTGTAACAATTCTTTGTGGATCAATTCATCTTTATCATTAGGAACAACAATAATGCCTCCCTTCTTAGGGACACAATGGACAGGACTTACCCACTGACTATTAGCAATAGGATAAATTATACCTACCTACAGAAGCTTTATTATTTTTTTATTACCACTTCTTTCATCTTAGGATTTAACCTTCGTTGGTGATCAACAACTGGTTTAGCATCCTTCCCCAATTTTATTTTGTGCTGGCATAAAGTGGGACTAATGCCCTTAAGATCATCAAGAGTATATCCAACAGCAGCACGGTGCTTCTCAAAGTTTTCAATAGTTTCTTTTCCTCATGCTCTGAAAGGTTAGCACTAATAATAACAGGATATATCTCTTTCTCATCAAGGTAAGCATATTTGAGAGTATCGGGGAAAGGTTTAAGATCAAACACGGGATCACCCTTGGGTGGAGGAGGATCCCCTAGAATTTCAATAGGCAAGTTGTGTTTCAAAATAGGTCGCTGTTTAAAGAACACTTCATCTATTTCCCTTCTTACATTCATGAACATATCATTTTCATGGCCTAGCAAATATTGTTCTAAAGGATCAGTATGAGGCACGGCAATAGAAGCAAGACTAATAATTTCATCTTTACTAGGAAATTATTTATCATGGGGTTGTATACTAAACTTAGCAAAATTAAACTCATGAGACATATCCCCCAAACCAACAGAAACAATATCTTTATTGCAGTCTGTCTTAGCATTAACAGTATTCAAGAAGGGTCTACCAAATATAATGGGACAAAAGTCATCTTTTGTGGAACCAAGAACAAGAAAATCAGCAGGATATTTAACTTTCCCACACAAGACTTCAACATCTCTAACAATCCCAACTGGTGAAATAGTATCTCTATTGGAAAGCTTAATTGTAACATCTATCTCTTCTATCTCAGCAGGTGCAATATCATGCATAATTTCTTTGTATAAGGAATGAGGTATTGCACTTGCACTAGCACCCATATCACATAAACCATGATAGCAATGATCTCCTATTCTAACAGAAATAACAGGCATGCCTACAACAGGTCTATGTTTATTCTTAGTATCGGGTCTAGCAATTCTAGCAGATTCATTGCAGAAGTAAATAACATGCCAATCAATATTATCGGCCAAGATATCCTTAACCATAGCAACACTAGGTTCAACTTTAATTTGCTCAGGGGGTTTGGGTATCTTAGTATTGCTTTTGTTAACCACAGTTGAAGCTTTAGCATGATCCTTTATTCTAACAGGGAAAGATGGTTTCTCAATATAAGCAGTAGGAACAACAGGATCATTATAAGTGATAGTATTTTCTTCAACTTTAATAGGTGCAACTACTTTTACTTCACTGGGAGGATTATATTTAAACCACTTCTCCTTAGGGAGATCAACATGAGTAGCAAAGGATTCACAAAAAGAAGCTACTATCTCAGAGTCACGTCCATATTTAGTGCTAAATTCACGAAAAGCATCGGTATCCATAAAAGATTTAACACAATCAAACTTAGGCGTTGTACCTCACTCCTTACCTTGTCGAGGTCCCAATCTTCAGAGATGCGTTTAATTCTATCCAATAAATACCATTTGAATTCAATAGTCTTGATCATAAAAGAACCAGTACAAGAAGTATCGAGCATGGAGCGATTACTAAGAAAAACCCGAGCATAAAAGTTTTGATTAATCATTTCTCTTGAGAGCTCATGATTGGGGAATGAATATAACATTGACTTAAGCCTCCCCCAAGCTTGAGCGATTCTTTCTCCTTCACGGGGCCAAAAATTATATATATAATGACGATCACGATGAACAAGATGCATAGGATAAAACATCTGATGAAATTACAATTTCAATCGTTTGTAGTTCCATAATCCCGTATCATCACATAGCCTAAACCATGTCAATGCCTCTCCCTTCAAAGATAAATGGAAGAACTTCTTCTTGATAACATCCTCGGGCATACCTTCAAGCTTAAATAATCCACAAACTTCATACACATAGATTAGGTGCAAATCGGTATGTACTGTTCCATCACCTGTGAAAGGATTAGCTAGAAGATTCTCTATCATACCTGAGGGGATTTCAAAGTAAACATTATCAGTAGTTTCAGTAGGTTGAGGAGCAACTCTTTGCTCTACTGGTCGGGGTGAAGATACCCCGAACAAGCCCCTCAAAGGATTATGTTCCATAGTAATAAGTGACAGTAAATTTTAGCACACTATATAAAATTTTCCTTACCAAATTCCACCTACCAAAGGCGCTCCACTCCCCGGCAACGGCGCCATAAAAGAGTCTTGATGACCCACAAGTGTAGCGGGTCTATCGTGGCCTTTTCGATGAGTAAGAGTGTCGAACCCAATGAGGAGCAGAAGGAAATGATAAGTGGTTTCCAGCAAAGTATTCTTTGCAAGCACTGAAATTATCGGTAATAGATAGTTGTGTGATAAGATAAATTGTAACGAGGAACAAGTAATGAAAGTAAATAAGGTGCAGCAAGATGGGCCAATCCTTTTTGGAGCAAAGGACAAGCCTGGACAAACTCTTATATGAAGGAAAGCGCTCCCGAGGACACATGGGAATTATCGTCTAGCTAGTTTTCATCACACTCATATGATTCACATTCGGTACTTTGATAATTTGATATGTGGGTGGACCGGTGCTTGGGTACTGTACTTACTTGGACAAGCATCCCACTTATGATTAACCCCTATTGCAAGCATCCGCAACTACAACAGAAGTATTAAGGTAAACCTAACCATAGCATGAAAGATATGGATCCAAATCAGCCCCTTACGAAGCAACGCATAAACTAGGGTTTAAGCTTCTGTCACTCTAACAACCCATCATCTACTTATTACTTCCCAGTGCCCTCCTCTAGGCCCAAACAATGGTGAAGTTTCATGTAGTCGATGTTCACATGACACCACTGGAGGAAAGACAACATACATCTCATCAAAATATCGAACGAATACCAAATTCACATGACTACTTATAGCAAGACTTCTCCCATTACCTCAGGAACCAACGTAACTACTCACAAAGCATATTCATGTTCATAATCAGAGGGGTATTAATATGGATAGTGGATCTGAACATATGATCTTCCACCAAGTAAACCAACTAGCATCAACTACAATGAGGAATCAACACTACTAGCAACCCACAGGTACCAATTTGAGGTTTGGATACAAAGATTGGATACAAGAGATGAACTAGGGTTTGAGATGAGATGGTGCTGGTGAAGATGTTGATGGAGGTTGACCCCCTCCCAATGAGAGGATCGTTGGTGATGACGATGGTGATGATTTCCCCCTCCCAGAGGGAAGTTTCCCCTGCAGAACAGCTCTGCCGGAGCCCTAGATTGGTTCCACCAAGGTTCCACCTCATGGCGGCAGGGTTTCATCCCGTGAGCTTGCTTATGATTTTTTCCTCGACAAAATTCTCCATATAGCCAAAGAAGGGCATCAGAGGGCCACCAGGGGGCCCACGAGGCAGGGGGCACGCCTAGGACGTAGGGCACGCCCCCCACCCTCGTGGATGTTGAGTGACCCCCCCTTTGGTACTTTCTTCGCTCAATATTTTTTATATATTCTGGAAATAACTCCCGTGGAGTTTCAGGGCTTTTGGAGATGTGCAGAATAAGTCTCTAATATTTGCTCCTTTTCGAGCCCAGAATTCCAGCTACCGGCATTCCCCCTCTTCATGTAAACCTTTTAAAATAAGAGAGAATAGGCATAAGTATTGTGACATAATGTGTAATAACATCCCATAATGCGATAATTATCGATATAAAAACATGATGCAAAATGGACGTATCACGCCGGCCCGCCCTCCCCTCAACCTCGCACCACCGCCGTGCTTGGCAGCGCCCCCAGGCCATCCAGTTAATCCCAGCCGACCTCCAGATTGGGCGCCAGTAGCTCTAGGCCCCACACTCCCCTAAGATAAACACCGAGGCGCTGCTTCCCCGATGTAATAGGCGGACTAGCGCCTGTTACGTTGGGGAATGCTTCGTCAATTGGGAATCAACTGACTAGGAATTGAAATTCAGGGGGCGACGGACCTCTAGCTAAGGTGAAATAGTATATGAGGAGAAACCTTGTGCATCGTGAGTTACTAGGAACATCTAGTATCAAGAAGAAGCGGTCAACTAGTGTCTTCTGTGGGATGAATACCGTGCAAGTAGACATGTAAGATTTGCACGAATAAGGGAAGAGGAGTACCCTTATCGGTTGCCGGTGTGGTTTCCTCCATATGTCGCGGCGATCTTCTTTTTTCTCCCAGGGGAACCGGTGTTTTGGAGAACCGTGGATCCTTGGACAAACCCATGGCCAAATTGTTGACTGTGTCGTGGCCGTATATCGACGAATGGGAAGCAGATCCAAGGCGGTGAAGGACGGCATAGCAGGAACAGCTCTGGTGCGGTGCAGGGTGGCGAAGTTGGAGCAGCAGCGGTGAGGCGCAGGACAGCGTGGTTGAACTGGCTCGGGTACGGACGGCTCAGCCTCGGCTTCAACTACTAGCCGAGGAGGGCGTTGCGGTTGAGATTGCGGTGGATGACGACGTCGGGGTATCGGTTCCGGCGTGATGGAGGAGGGCGCAGCGGTTTCGCGGCTGGTGGAGAGGTAGTTTTTGCACCCACGGATTATGAATGGGAATCGGACGGGTGGGCGAGGGGGAGGGGGAGAACCATATTTTGGTCTGGGACACGCTTGTTTTTGACTTTTCTGAACAGAAGATGGGACACGCTTATTTGAAATTTGGGGAAAGTACAAACTTTGCCCCCCTCTTAAATTTCGAACCTACTGCGGGTCGGGGTAGGATGGTAATCCCAGGTGTCCCAAATAGTGGGGGGAGCGATTTTGGCCGCGCGCATGTGTGCTTAGGCGGCCATTGTGTATGAATGTTTTTCGGAGGCGGTTGCATGGCATCTAGATGAAGCTACAAACCTACCCCATTTAGACCTTTGGACGTCGGGTCGGTAGGTTTCACGGGTCGGAGTTATTAGAAAAGTAATTTCCTTGTACTACCAAACATTGGTCTCACGCGGTTTTGGGCGAGTAGAGGCTCTTTTGGCGCTTCATTCAAAATTTTGAAACACAAGCATTCACGTTTAGAGTACTCTTGAACTTTGAGGATTGACCTAAATAGACAACGTTAAATTTGACCTGGTATGTTTGAAAACCTCACTAAATTATCCGCTTCTTTTTGAAATTTTGACACTTGAAAATCCTATAACTACGATTATTTTGGAATGGAGGAGCTAAATTTGAATATGTTTTGTACACGACTACATATGCTATTATGCACAAAATCAGAGCAAAGATTGGTGCCGCCATGATTTAGGTATGATTTACAAATGCCATTATATCAAATTCAAATAATTGAATGGACTTCATGTTGAATTCAATTTTTTAAACCACCTTAAGTTGAATTCAAATGTATGCTAGTTCATAGGCAGCTATTTATAATGTTCATTGTGTAACTTTCGTATGTATAATGTGCTTTACAGACACAACATGAACTATACTCACGTTTATATTCGATTGCTAAAGCGATGCATTGTCTAGAGTTCTAAATACTAACTATGTGGATCAATTGTGTCGAATAATAACATAGACATGCTCAAATTCAATAGAATCTAGATGTCTAATGGATCAATGACCGTTCCTTATGCGAATTGCAAATATCATGATCCCATCCTAATATTTGGATACAATTTATATCTTTAATCAATGTGTGCAGCAGTATTTAACGTGTAGTTTCACTCTCCATCGGTGATCTCTCACACATGCTCACACACTCTCTCCCGAGGTGTCTTTCTCGCACACATGCTCTTGATATAACCCTCCCTCCCTCTCATAACCATTTACGACTGTTTTCACTAACCTTTATCACAAGCACTCCTCCTCTCGCAAGCATACACACGCACAATCCCCATCAACCCTTTCTATATACATAGACCTGCCTACGTGTCTCCTGTACGCACATTATCTTTAGGCCTGTATATCACGCATTGTCTCACAGCTCTCTTCCTAATCGACGAGTATGATTCTAGCAAAGCATTATGTAGGATGCCCCTTATAGTTAGGTTGGATGAATAGTAATATCAGAGATAAAGGGGTTACCTTAGTCCGAGAACCTAGGGTTACAAATCCTAGCCGTCTTTGTTAGTGGACATAGAGTACTTCACAATTATGCTATCTTTGTCTTGTACGACTAGTCATCCATGGGTCTCCCTAAATGCGTCACGGGCCGACCAATGTGGTGCAGGACGGAACCGAACGAAGGGCCTCACCTCGACCCACCGGGCCTCACACCGTGACACACCCTCTAACCCCACGTCTCGTTATCTTTTCACACCCACACATACCAACACAGACACCACACACAAAAAAATATTCTCCTGGTGCCTCTATCCACTCCCCCTTGCACATACACACTCAAGGGAATCTCTCGCCGTGAGGTCATATTCATCTCTCTCTCTCTCTAGACCACTCATTTATTGTGCTATCTCTCCCACGCCCCCACCCCTCGCTGGCCCCTCTATCCATGCCTCTCTCGAATACATAATACACACACATACCTCTCTAGGCCCTGCCAAATGCATCAACTACACATTCACACATGTTACATCATGTACCCCATTTATCTAAAAAGCCCTCTCTTCACGTTTATTTTGCATACAACAATCCTTTTGAATAAAGCGTGGCCAAAATATTATTTTAGAATTTCTACATATATACAACATTACAAAGTTATATGGAGGAGTATGAACACTAATTTGCATTGCATGGTGCCCACAATGATAATTCCGCACTGTGAATTTGTATATTTTTATACAATATATAAAGTTAGTCATAACAAGGATAAACAAAGAGGATCTCTCTCCATCGCATAGCCCGCCCTCTACGCCCCTTTCACGTACGCACACAAAACTATCTCTAGGTCCTCTAAAAGTAAGCCCCAGCACATTCACGCATGTTTCATCTTTCTATCGCGATATATACAGTGACGATCATTGTATTTGAAGAGAAAGCACGATACGTACATTGGACTTTAGAATCCACTCATTACGGCATTTACGTTTTGTGGTTATTATACAGTCACGGGATCACCGTACAACTCTGTATTTGCTCAAGACACGACTAGTTGACCAGTTAAACGCTCCACGTGGCACCTCTAGTGTTGCATCACATTATCTCACTACCATCGGGCCCACCTGTCGGCTTGTATTTACTCTACATCTACACTCTTATAAAATATAAAATACACTCTTATAAAAAATAGAGTTGGTGATGATGGTGTGCCTGCCATCCTGCAATATATGCCGTCTGATTTATATCTGATGGATAGGAAAGAAACTATGACAATTTTGCAAAAAGGTACGCACACACCTCTCCACATATGCAAATAAGGCCTTCCCTCGTTCATCCTTTTCTCTCACAATATAAACTAGTCATACAAATGCATCTTGACGTTACGTGCAATGCACGGGCATCTTGCTAGTAAGAATGAAAACAAACAACAACAAAAATATTGGACGGTGGTTCGAAGTCATGACCGCGGGCACAACGGACAAGGTGGCCTTGTATTGGTATGCTGAGCCATCTGTTTTAACACACAGGAGCTGGTGTGGTGATTATACACACACGCACGCATGCACACGGACTGCATGCACGCAACACTCACACGAACACATGCACCCACGCACGCACGCAACACTCACACGTACACACGCATCCACGCACGCACGCAACACTCACAGGCACACACGCACACATGCATGCACACACTAGTACACCACACAACCAACACACACTCTCACGCTCAAGTGCTCAACCTACACGTGCATGCGCACACATCAGGCCCTGACAGACACATACACAACCAGGTGATTCCCACGCACAGGTTGGAGTCTTGTCGCGCCTGCGTAAATTTGTGTTTATCTGACCTTCTTCCTATGCAAACTGACAGGTGGGACCCACAAGGAACATGGTCAATTTAACTAGTCAACATGGTGCCACGCTGACTATTTGGCCTGTCAACAGAGTACAATCCGATGCTGAACTGTGAGCAACTGACCGTATAATCACCGCAAAACGTATATAGTGACCGTAATCAGCTTATTCTGAAGTTCGGTGAATGTATTACGCTTTTCTCTCTGTACGCCCTCCAAAACTACATCTCTACACGTTCTCGCATGTTACATCTAACAACTATGCAATACATCACTACTACTACACTCTAACACAATAAATCATATGTGTTTTTAGTTTTACTAGATATCATATTGTTCCTTAATTATTTAGTTTGCATACATTAAAATTGCCTTTGAAATGTATGGCCAGTATTATATACCGCACGGGAAAAATCCCGCCCTTTCATGTTTAATCGGGTTTGTATCAATGGATCGTGCGAAACAATAAAACTATAGTACTATACAGTACAAGTGACAGTTCACTGGGCCGTCATGTCGTGTACTCCTCCGTCGTAAGAGTGGAGCGCTCGCTTTCATAAATCTTCTAGTCCCTTTCGCCGACATGTGGGACATCAAGCTACCGGGTTCACGTGCCATACCGGAATACAGTGCAGAGCAGCCGGGCTGAAGGACCCAGTCATGGCGCCGGCATAGTAATGAGCAATGAGGCGTCAAATCACAAAGCTGCACCTTTCCCGCAGTTAAGTTGGAGGGACGAAGCAACCATCATTTTACTCGTTGCTGAATCCGCTTCTCCCTCATCTTCTTCAAGTTAACCATGTGTTGCTTCTGCCGTTGTTCTGCCTCATGTGGGATGCAGACCGGCTTGGTAAAGCACTGACACGTGGGACCGCATGTTAGAAAACCGCCAGGACAACGTCTAAACATACGAAACCTCCCCCGCCATCTGCGCGGCAAAATCACCTCTTTTTTACTAATCTTGATTCTATAAATTTTTAGATCAATATAATTGAGATTTGTATAGATAGCACATAGGAGCAAAACAAAGTGGTATGGTTAAGGGCATCCACAATGTGTAGCCAAATGTGAAAATAGCTTTTGGCATCGTGGGAACCATTGTGGATGGTGTTGCCAAAGTCAAAAGGATGGAACTGAAGCTCCCTGATTGATTGATTGAAGGAATAGAAAAATGCAATGTCTCTCCTCTTTCTCCCGTGCTTGGACGCATGTACAGTATAGAGCACCGAGTCTACTCCCCTGTCCCTTCTATCACAAATCACAAACTAGTGAGGCATCACATCACAAAGCACGGACGAAGCAACCATCATTTCACTATTCGCAGACTCCGCTTCTCCATTGTCTTCTTTGAGAAACATCTCACCGCACTAAGTTGGACGGATTGTGTATGAGTAGTACTAGTACATTTATGCATCCTTTGGTTCAATGGACTTCCTGGATGCAAATAAGGTGGTTGTCTTGGCTTGCAGGCGGCACTTGTGAACGACTTGCCGTGGTCTCCCTCAATGGTGTTCTCCGTCGAACGCACCACAATGTTCGAGATATTGTCCACATCACCGCAATGGGGAAGGAAGTCAAATATAGTTACTACCTCCATTTTTGTACACAAGGCCAGTATATCAAAATTACAATTTGCAAAAGGCTACTAACACTAATCGAGGCAAAATTTATGGGGTTTGCCTCGTACTAGCAACCAAGGACATTAATATCCCCTGCATGCATGCGGAAGTGAGAAGGTTGTTTTGCATGGCGCTGCATTAATCAAGCGATGAGGAGTGAGATGGTTAGCTTTTTGCGCTTTGGAGAAAAAACTACGCATTAATTGACACGTGAAATGAGGATTTGTATCAATTAATCGCGTGAAGGAAATCCCCGGCTTTCTTTTTTAACACGAGTACTCCTAGTACATAGTACGTAGTACTTATCCTGTTTGGGTCTAGGCCTTGCATTGCCATACTTCACCACACATTTTTGCCAAGCTTGCCTAAAGTTTTCAAAATGAAAAGGAGGTACACTTGCGCACGGCTGTCGCGGTCGCACCGCACCCTTACACGGTCGCTCTTGCACGCCGCGGTCGCACCGCACCCTCACACAGTCACTCCCGCACGCCACAAACCCAACCAAGGGAACACACCCTCACTGACACATGATGTCGCGTGTGAACAAACCAAACTCAGACATCCTACCGCTGACACATAATTTTCGTTCATAGAGTATGTTTATCCAACCGCATGTTGGGGAGTATCCATACGGCCCGTGCGGTGGTCTGTTGGGGAAGAAGAAGAGGTGAGTAAGAACGTTTAGGAGACGTAGGATATTCATCCAACCGCCTGAAATGGTAGACTTACCCAAGTTAGGTGACTTGCATAACAATATATGTTTTTACACAGCAAAAGATCCATTAAAAACAACATAAAGAAAAACTATCACTGCTCGTGGAACGAGACGGCCATGTTGCCTTTGTCTGCGGCGGGAACCAGCCGTAGCTGCCGACGTCTGTCTCCGCATCGTGGTTGTCCTCGGCCTCCAGCTACTCGTTCACACGGAGCGTGCGGGCGCTCTACACGGACGAGAGCACCGCCCGGTTCAAGTCGAGGACGTATGGTTCCTCTTGCAGGAGGGCCTCAATGGCAGCGGCATCCGCGCCCTGTGCGTCTAATTGAGCCTCCGCCGCCCGGTTCAAGTCCAGGACGTCTGGTTCCGCCTGCAGGAGGGCCTCAATGAGAGCGGCATCCACGCGCTCCGCGTCGAGTCGAGCCTCTGCCGCCCGGTTCAAGTCCAGGACGTCTAGTTCCGCCTGCAGGAGGGCCTCGATAACAGCGGCATCCGCGTGCTCCGCCTCAAGTTGAGCCTCCGCCGCCCGGTTCACATCCATGACATCCGGTTCCGCCTACAGGAGAGCCTGGATGGCATCGGCATCCACGTGGTCCGCCTCAAGTTGAGCCTCCGCCGCCTGGTTCACATCCACGACATCCGGTTCTGCCTGCAGGAGAGCCTCGATGGCAGCGGCATGTGCACGCTCCGCGTCGAGTTGAGCCTTTGCCTCCTAGTCCTCCTTTAGTATCGCCAGGTTGAACTGCTGGTCCGCCTGCACCATGGGGGAGTCGGACTCCGGCACGAAGTCGACGTCCATCGTCTCATACCCATCGGGGGCCTTCTGCGCCGCAACCTCCGCCATGAACATTGGATCGGCTTCCTCCTCCTCGCATCTTGGCTCCAGAGAACTCAGGGATTGGCCTGCCGCAAAGCGAGCTTGGGAACGAAGGTTTGTGGCTCCGACCGCCGCCGCGATTTCTGCTCGGCGCTCCAGCGTTAGCATCTTGTAGTACGTGATCTTGTGGTGCACCATGGCTTTCCGGCGAACTAGGGGACGCTTGATGCGGTCTAGGGGATCAAAAGGTGGGGGAAGGGGCTGGATATTAGGTGTGGTTTTAGGGCAGTGGCTGGCGTAGGCCAAGCAGCGAAGGTTTTGGTGTGAATAATGGTTCCTATGACGATCGGTCAATCGGTTTTGACTGTACATCGCTCTTGTCGCATTCACGTTGGAGCCCGGCATGCTGGACCCTCCACGTTGCTCACGGAATGGAACGCGCTTTGTCTTGTGTTTTCTCTCACTTTTGGGACCGCAGTTGAGAGCAAACCGACGTCCCTCCCCCTCCCCCACCTGCTTCATTTATACTACCACTCCCTCCGTTTTATGTGGAGTAAATAAAAACAGAGGGAGTATACTGCGGATGAGGATCCCTTGACGTGGCCGAACCCATTGTGTAACTGACATGCGGGGCCTAGCAAGCATGAGGTCCGCCAGTAAGTGACCGAAAGGGAGGGTAAGGCAGGGATACCTACGTCAGAGGATCCACTTCCACTACTACTCCCTCCTTCCATTTACTATATAGGGCCTAATGCGTTTTTTGAGGCTAACTTTGACCAAATGTTAAAGTAATAATATATGACATGCAACTTACACAAAGCATACAGTAATATTCGTATTTGAAAGCAGCTTCCAATGATATAATTTTCACATTATACATCTCATGTACTATTAATCTTGTCAATAGTCAAATGCGGTTTTGAAAAACGCATTAGAGCATGGTTAATAATATAGCCAGTCGATGGCTATAAGGAACTGCCATGTCATCTATAGCCATCATCTATTATATGCACTCATACAGTAGTGTGGGCTATAAGGTTGGCTATTTCCCGCAAAAAAATATAAGGTTGGCTATTGTATTAATACTTTTCTCCATCTCCTCTCCATCTCTTTCTTCATATTTATTCTATTTAACTAGGAATGCATATATAGCTAGGCTCTTGCATGAGAGCTCACTCCCCTTACTTTTTCACATCTCTCTCCTCCACATAGGCCCTATATAAATGGAAGGAGGGAGTACTACTATGAGCACTACATACTCTAGTACAGATGGTGTCAGTACTCCACTAGTACTATTGGACAGGGAGCTTAAAAAGTTACTATTGGACTGGCTATACGTGGCGAAATCCTAGTAGGAAGAGCATGCGCGAGAACAAGCACATTCACGTGGTTGAAGACAAATTGGAAACCATCTCGGGTACAAATATAGGAGTACGTACGAATCCAACAATATTGATTGGGCATTGTTGAATGTTGATACTTTTTTGATCAAAGTAGAGATACTTTGACTACACATAAAACTTATATGTAAACTAGAAACGATAGGAGGGAGTATATTGTACGTTCAAAAACGAAACGAACATTGAATACCATTTTTATATGATTTGCGGATGCTATGATCACCGGTTCAAAATTTTGAATCCGCCTTAGGTATCACACATGTCCCCACTCATTCTCTCTCGATCTCATCTCGGGGTCCGGAGATCAATTGAAAGAGGACTACGGTGGGTACAATACGTTCGTTTCGCTTATGTACGTACAGTATAC